>NW_015170333.1:47945-57640 GCF_001447785.1 Gekko japonicus | reverse complement strand
CCTCCCCCCTGCCTGCTTTGCCTTCCTGCCTTCACTTCCCCGGTGCGGAGCAGGAGCAGCAGCAGCCCGCCCGGCTCTCCGCACCATCTGCCGGCGCGCCCGCCCAACTCCGGGGAGCTCTTCCAAGTGGGCCGTGACGCAAGGGAAGTGGGCGGGGACCGCGCGGAGCCCCGCCCCCTCGCTCCTTGGCGGCCGCGGCCTCATTCAGGAGCTGGCGGCGGGAGGGGAGGCCCGGCCGAGTAGTCTCCGGGCCGTTCCACTCGATGGGCAGGGGGGTTCGGGAGAGGAGCGCTCTGAGCGCCCTCAAGCCCCGGTCGAAGGCCAGCCAACTGCGGGAGAAGGGGGCAAGGCACTTGCAAGGGAGGGGGTCGCAAAAGTATCGGTTCTCTCCCCCCTCTGTGGTTCCAGTGGATAGAGCATTCCCTCCCTTCCACACACCCCCCCCATGCACCGGGCGGCTGCTGCGTTTTAGCTCTAGGTTTTTGCGGGGAGACAGGTGCAGAGCGTGGCAACCAAGGGGTTAAGCCACGGGGATTCGAACCCACGACTCTGCTGCTTTCTGCTGAGTCAGATCTCTGGTCGCTCAAGGTCGGGACTGTCTGCTCTGGCTGGCGCTCCAGGATTTCCTTTTATTTGCATTGCCTGCTTTCTGCCTGGTCCCTTTAACTGGAGAGTCCAGGGAGCCAACCTGGAACTGTGGCCATGCAGAACCGTAGAGAAGAAGAAGAGGTTGGATTTATACCCCGCCCTTCTCTACCCGAAGGAGTCTCAGAGCAGCTTACACTCTCCAGTCCCACGACAGACACTCTGTGAGGTAGGTGGGGCTGAGAGAGCTTGTGACTGACCCAAGGTCACACCAGCGGCTGTGTGTAGGGGAGATAGGAATCAAACCCAGTTCTCCCAGATTAGAGTCCACACTCGGTCCTAACCACTACACCATACTGGCTCTCAGAGCTGGAAAGGAGCCCAAGGGTCATCTAGATCAACTCCTTGCATAATGCAGGAAATCTACAGCTACCTCCCGTCCAATGTACCCTCTAAGCTGTGGAGGCTTGTGAGCAAAAATTCTACTTTGTGAGCTACTGGCATTAAAGTTGTGAGCGAGTGATTTGGCTACTGCATGAATTAGTTTGCTCTGGAGCCATCCTGCCTGAGCTAAGGCAAAACTGTGTGAGCCGAAGGCTAAAAAGCTGTGAGCTAGCTCACACTAACTCAGCTTAGAGGGAACACTCCGTCCTAACCACTACACCAAACTGGCTCTCAGAGCTGGAATGGAGCCCAAAGGTCATCTAGATCAACTCCTTGCATAATGCAGGAAATTCACAGCTACCTCCCGTCCAATGTACCCTCTAAGCTGTGGAGTTTTGTGAGCAAAAATTCTACTTTGTGAGCTACTGGCATTAAAGTTGTGAGCGAGTGATTTGCCTGCTGCATAAATTAGCTTGTTCTGGAGCCATGTTTCCTGAGCTAAGACAAAAATGTGAGAGCCAGAGGCTAAATAGCTGAGCTAGCTCACACTAACTCAGCTTAGAGGGAACAGTGCTCCCGTCCCATCCCCCGCCCCCTGCTCTATGCTCAAAGGAAGGCCAAAACCACCAGGATCTCTAGGCCACAAGAGCTGAGCTGTGGCTCATCCCTTTCTGCCCTCCCTCTTCCAGTCTGCCCAAATGATCACATCACCTACCTACTGCCTGGTCCTCTTGAGCTGGAGATGCCAGAGATTGAACACGGGACCTTCTAGACATAAAGCAGAGGCTCTGCCACTGAGCCACAGCCCCTTCCTCCCAATGCTTCGGCTCACTGACCCCACAGCCCCTCTCCAGAAAGAAATCTAGGGGTGAAGTGGCCTTCCATTCAGACCATTCGTCTGTCAAAGCTCTGAACTGGCAACTGTGACTGGCCGCAGGGCTCCAAGGTCTCTCACCTTACCTACTACTTTTGATTGGTGATGTCGGGGATTGAACCTGGGACTTTCTGCGTGCAAAGCAGGTGTTCTACCACTGGGCCATGGCCCCTTTCCAGACCAAATGGACGGGTGGGCAGGGTACAAATGGAATAAGCAAGTTTGGACTGATGGTTAAAGCAAACCCTTGGATTCCATTCTTCCCCCCCCCCCCCCATTTTATTTATGGTCTGAGTTGTAGCTCCTCCGTCCAGCTGTCTGGTGGTGATTCTGACATGCCTCAGACACCAGGACGAGGCAGAACATTTAATAATGAGGCCGTATTCCTTGATTGGCATTACACATCGATTTAAATACAAAAACTGATTGGTGCGCCCCAAGTGAAAACGCCCTCTGTATTTATTCAGCACGGCACTCGAAGCAGAGTGTCTCCTTGCTGATAATAACAATTGCACGAGAGCGATGGGACGCATTGAAATAACTCCTCATTTGCACTGCATTCTTGAATCGCTCGGGATAATAAAAAATGAGCTGCAGGGAAACTGGAATTGAGTTACCAAGTGCTCTGCCGGCAGACGGTCGGGCCAACACATATTAAGTAGTGGTAGTTCGGCAAGCTCGAAAGTACCACAGCTGTCTTCCAGCAGGAAGATGACAAAAAGCACAACATGTTGCTGTTCACACACACACAGAGACAGACAGATCTTTCGTAAGGCAGAGGCTTAGATAGCAAGCGATTCACAGGGTGGTTCAGCATCCACATGCTCGGTTAGTGTGTGACTCCAGTGGTGCAATCGGCCTGCACCATCTGGCCCTCCTGGTGGCAGATTTATGGCTTGAGGTTGCCATCTGCAGAATATGGGCCCTGCTGCAAGAGCAGGTATTTGCAGAGATCTCAGAGAGAGAGAGACTAACCACATGGCAGGGCCTTCGGCTGCTTTCTGTGTATTTTAAGAAGCACATGAAACTCCTTGTGCCGGATGACTCATCCTGCATTGGCTCCATTAGTGCACTGGAACATAAAAGCCTGCATATGTTCAAGAGGGATATCCCGGGGGGGGTGGGGAGAGATGGGGGCTCCATTTGCTGCTTTCCTGCAAGAAGTTCTGCAAAAGCCTCTCCTGCCAGCTCCTCTTCGCTGCTCCATGTATTAACAACAGCAATACATGTTTTACCCTGCCCTTCCCCCAAGGAGCTTCGGCTGGCATACATGGTTCCACTCTCTCTGTTTCATCCTTACAACAAACCTATGAGGTAGGTCAGGGCCAAATGTGTGTGTCCCAAGCTCCCTCAGTGAGCTTTGGGGCAGACCTGTGATTCGAACACAGGTCTCCTCTGTTAGATCGCGCTAACAAAGGACTCGTACAGTGATTCAGCAAGTGATTCAGCTTTATTCCCCCCCCCCCCCCAAGTACAATGCTAACTAATGTCATGAAGCAAAGTTATATGTGAGGCAGGAAACCTGAGCTTGGAATCCTATGCTTGTTTTTTGTTTTGTTTTTACTTCAGAGGAGTGGGACAAAGGAGTGGATTGAAGCAGTAAGAATGTAGCCAGTGGTCCATCTAATCCAGCATCCTGTGGGCTGCCAAAGGAGGCAGAGTCTGCCGCAAAATGGCCGCCACAGGAGGCAGAGCCAGTCACAAAATGGCTGCCACAGCTTACCTTCAGTCACACACAATGAAGATCCTTGTGCTGTGATCATAGCTGCTGCCAAAGGAACATTTTAAAAAATCCTCACGGCTACCCAGAAGCCTTGCTGGGCAAAAGCCCCACCTGACTTCACCCACTTTCTAAAAACACTTGGTCGGTGCCAGAAATTGTGTCAGAGGGTACCTAGGTGTACCACCTCAGTGCAATGAAGGTCTTTGAGGAGGTGGAAGGGGGGGGCAATGGGCTAATCGCCCCTATCCTGAAAGCGGGACCCCATGAAGCTTCCTTCCACACCACTTTCGCCAGTGGGGGGGAAGCTGCAGTAGAACAAAACTGATGCTCCCAGGTTGGGGTTGCGCTTCACAGACTTTTGCCACAGATCCTGGCCCACATTATCCCTAAATGGCAGGGAAACATTTCCATTTTCTTCTGAGGAAGACATTTTTGTGTATTAACAAGGCATTCCGAGGTGCACACAAACAATGTAATGTGTGAACTGAGTGGCCAACAGCTGCAGTCACCGGCAGTTCCAGTAAAAGATGGGGGAAAGGGGGGGGGAGGTCCACCCAATCTGCTCTGTGGGCTAATCCTGCCAGAGCTTTGTGATCGTTTTATGGTTGCCATTTGTCATCACACAGAACGCTGTGTCCCGTTTGACTTCCCGGTGAGTAATTCACTACCTCTCCTATGACAACGGCTTAATATTTTTATAGCGCTAACAGTGTGGTATCATGCTGGAATTTCTGCCCACAAATCTAAATGTGGTGCTTCTTCCTGGTTGATACACCTCAGTGGGAATCCAAGCAGTCTGCTCTTCACGTTGGGGGTATGGGCGGGACAAGACTCAAGCCCATGGTGGGGCTCGAAATGGTGCCCTGGCAGATCTCAAATAGGGTACATCCTGTGAGTACCACTATTCAGCTCTGACCAAAAGAGGGAAGTGGTAAGGGGTCTTGCTGGGTCCAAGTAGTCTCAGCTTCTGTACACCTTGATATCAAACCCTTAATGTGTAATGGGACTTGGACGTGATATCACTTTTCACTATATCTTACACCAGTTACAGGAGCTGCGGTGGCTCAAGTGGTTAAGACGCTGAACTGCAGGCTGTGGAAGGTCGGTAGTTCATGCCGGCCACATGACCACGGAAATGTCTTCGGACAGCGCTGGCTCTTCGGCTTTGAAACAGAGATGAGCACCGCAACCCTTGAGTCAGATTCGACTGGCTTTCGAGCAAGGGAACCTTTACCTTTACACCAGTGACATCACAAAGCTGCCTTATACTGATTCAGACCATTGGTCCACAAAGGTCAGTGTTGTCTACTCAGACTGGCAGCCGCTCTTCAGGGTCTCAGCCAGAGGTCTTTCACATCACCCACTGCCTGATCCTTTTTAACGGGAGATGTTAGGGATTGAGCCAAGCAGAAGCTCTTCCACTGAGCCACAGCCCCCTGCATCATGGTCCCTCTTCTTTTTTGTTACCACAGATGTTCTTTCTCCTAAAGTGCAGGCCAAAGTTGCCTTTGTGCCCTTCCAAATCAAAGGAAGTTTTAAAAACACACACAGAGAGACGTCTTTATTTCACAAATGCATTGCAACACATACACTTTGCTTTCTGTTCTGGAGCCCTCAAGATATCTAGAACTTCATCTTGAGGTTTCAATTGGCCTTGTCCCTTGTCCCCAGTAAACGCCTCCCGCACCAGTTTTCCGAGACAGTTTCCTGCCTGAATCATTCCAGAGATTGTTAATGCAGCTGCTGTGTTGATGAATTGCCGCTAGGGATGATGAAGATTATTCTTGGGGAGGAGGAAGAAAGGTATGGCCAAAGCGTTAGGCAGGTGCATCAGGGAAAAAGTGCATGGGTCTGCTAGTGTGCAAATGAGCATTTTGAAATGCATTCACCTCCACCGCAGCCTCACCAACAGCCCCTTCCATGCAATTCGGCCCTTCCCTTAGGAAAATTCAGGGCCACAGCTATATAACCTATTTCAGGTCAGGATACGACCCGTCCTCTAAAGACCTGCCACTCCATGCATCTTGAAGAGCCAGTCTGGTGTAGTGGCAAGGAGCACGGACTCTAATCTGGAGAACCATAAGAACATAAGAGAAGCCAATGTTGGATCAGGCCAATGGCCCATCCAGTCCAACACTCTGTCATACAGTGGCCAAAAATACCAGGTGCCATCAAGAGGTCCAGCAGTGGGGCCAGAACACTAGAAGCCCTCCCACTGTTGTCTCCCCCAATCATCAATACAGTGCATCACTTGCCCCAGACTGAGAGTTCCTACCTATTAAAAGGTAAAGGTTCCCTTGCTTGAAAGCCAGTCAAATCCGACTCTAGGGTTGCGGTGCTCATCTCCGTTTCAAAGCTGAAGAGCCAGCGCTGTCCGAAGACGTTTCCGTGGTCATGTGGCCGGCATGACTAAACACCAAGGCGCACGGAATGCTGTTACCTTCCCACCAAAGTGGTACCTATTTATCTCCTTGCAATTTCTTGCTTTCGAACTGCTAGGTTGGCAGGGGCTGGAACTAGAGACGGGAGCTCACTCCATCATGCGGCACCCGGGTCTCGAACTGCTGAACTACCGACCTTCCACAGCCTGCAGTTCAGGGTCTTAACCACTTGAGCCACTGCAGCTCCTGTTCCTACCTATACCTTGTGGCTAATAGCCACTGATGGACCTCTGCTCCATATGTTTATCTAATTCCCTCTTGAGCCGGGTTTAATTCTCCACTCCTCCACATGCAGCTGCTGGTGTGACCTTGGGTCAGCCACGGTTCTCTCAGAGCTGTTCTCTCAGAGCTCTCTCAGCCCCACCTACCTCACAGGGTGTCTGCTGTGGGGAGGGGAAGGGAAAGGAGATAGTAAGCCGCTCTGAGACTCCAGGTGAAGGGCAGGGTATAAATCCAATCTCTTCTCTTCTTCTCTTCAAATGCCACCTTTGTGCTCAAGCATCGTGGGTGATTACAGGGAGGGAGGAAATGTAGAACCCGTTGTACATAAGCAACCTTTCACACATGCATACTGGTGACACCAGACTCTTAAGGTGCCCCCAGACCCGTGTCCTATTTTGTGAACGGGTGACGAGGGGGGGGAAAGCAATGCGGGGACGTGCTCAGCGTTTCAACCATCTGCTCTCCTGAAAATCCAGTCCTCCGTGGTGGGTTCCCCCCCCCTTCTTTTTTTGGCTGCCATGACCATTTTACAAACCTCATTGGAAGTGGGTGTAAATTACTATGGAACGAGCTCCCCTTTTGGCTGTGTGCAGCTTGAGGCTCTCTGGCAAGCGTGTTGTGGGTGACAACTTGTCTCACTGCTTGGGTGGTAGCGAAGACGCCTGACAACAGAATACTACTGGAATGACTCAGCTGGAGAGGAATTCAAAGGCGCGGGGTGTGTGGGGGGGGGTGGGGGTGGGGGAGAGAACTGTACTCGAGTGGCAGGAGGAGATCCGAGCCAGTGCTTTTCAGACGGGCTGTTTGTCAGTCTTTTCAAACCCTCCAATGGGCTGAAATGCTTTGACACTGGAAAGAAAGAAAGAAGAAGTGTACGGCCTTCAGATTCAAGCATACCAGGTCTTCGCCCTCACATCCTGTTTTCAGCGCAAGGGGGCTCGACCCCTGGAACGTGGGAAAACCTTTGCACAGAGGCGTCACAACTAAACTATGGGGAGAGTTGCACAATTGTGCCTGTCTCCTGAGATCGCAGCGCAGGGCTTGCTGTTGGGAAGGCAGGAGTCGGAAAAAGCCTGCTGCTCGGATCAGCAAGTCCCCGACCCTGTTGATGTATCCTGGATTATGAAGAATAATTGTTTGAATTATGGCCAGAAGGGAGCTGGGTGTGTGTGATATGCTTACTGTCCTAAGTACCGGGTCCTAGCAGCTAAACTGTTAGTCTGCTCACAGGAGACCAGGAAGGAAGTCCGGGGTCACTACAAAGAGAGAGAGAGAGAGAGATTGGATTTCTACCCCGCCCTTCACTACCTGAAGGAGTCTTAGAGCAGTTTACAATCTCCTTTCCCTTCCTCTCCCCACAACAGGCACCCTGTGAGCAGTGTTCCCTCTAAGCTGAGTTAGTGTGAGCTAGCTCATGGTTTCTTAGCCTCCAGCTCATGCACTTCTGTCTTTGCTCAGGAAGGAGGGCTCCAGAGCAAATTAATGTATGCAGTAGCCAAATGGCTCGCTCACAACTTTAATGCCAGGAGCTCACAAAGTAGAATTTTTGCTCACAAGACTCCACAGCCTGTGAGGTAGGTGGGGCTGAGAGAGTTCTCTCCAAAACTGCCCTTGAGAGAACAGCTCTGAAAGAACTTAGGACTGACACAAGGTCACACCAGCAGCTGCATGTGGAGGTGTGGGGAATCAAACCTGGTTCTCCCAGATTAGCGCCTGCGCTCTTAACCACTATACCAGACTGAGGCAGGCAATGGCAAAACCACCTCTGCTCCTCTCTTGCCTTGAAAACCCTGCGGGGTCACCATAAGTCAGCTGCAATTTGACAGCATTTTCCCCCCCCAGCAGCTCTCTGGACATTATTGGGGAATGGATGCTTGCGGCAAGACCAGCCCTTTCCAGGAATGACTGCAGCCGGCAAACCAGCTTCAGCTGGGAAAGGCGCCGTGGATGCAAAAGCCCCTCCCAGCTACAAACCTGATCTTTAAGAGGAAGGAGTATAACGCCATACAGCATAAGTTATTCTCATGCTGTTTAAAGTATATTATTTTAATTGTTCTACACCGCCCTCAGCCTGTCTGGGAAGGGCGGTATATACATCAAATCAATAAATAATAAATAAATATGTTGGATATCTTGCAAAGATTAAGAAGAACATAAGAAGAGCCCTGCTGGATGGGACTAGTGGTCCATCTACTCCAGCATCCCGTCTCACACAGTGGCCAACCATTTCCTTTGGAGGTCCAACAACAGGGCATAGAGGCTGAGACCTTCATAAGAACAGAAGAAGAGCCCTGCTGGATCAGACCAGGGGTTCATCCAGTCCAGCATCCTGTCTCACACAGGGGCCAACCAGTTCCTCTGGAGGGCCAACAACAGGGCATAGAGGCTGAGACCTTCATAAGAACATAAGAAGCGCCCTGCTGGATCAGACCAATGGTCCATCTAGCCCAGCATTCCGTCTCACACAATGGCCAACCAGTTCCTCTGGAGGTCCAACAACAGGGCATAGAGGCTGAGACCTTCATAAGAACAGAAGAAGAGCCCTGCTGGATCAGACCAATGGTCCATCTAGCCCAGCATCCCGTCTCACACAGTGGCCAACCAGTTCCTCTGGAGGTCCAACAACAGGGCATAGAGGCTGAGGCCTTCCCCTGATGTTGCTTCCTAGCACTGGGAATCAGTCTGACTGCTTCTGAACATGGAGGTTCACTTTAGTTGCCGTGGCTAGTAGCCACTGATGGTTCTCTCCTCCACCCACCAACATTATTGCTGTCTTATCTGGATCTAGCACCAGTTTATCAGTTTCCATCCCTCTCATTTCTAACTCCATGAGTCTTTTCCTGAATCTGGTGAAGAGGAGAGGTAGAGTTGAGTGTCAACAGCATATCGACAACACCTGTCCAGGTCTCCAGGGAGCCTCACCCGGCAGTTTCATGAGTGTCCTTTGAAACTCCAGAGCAAATAGTTTCAGAAGATCCTGCTGGCTGGCTTGCTCTGCAGGAGAAGAGCTAGATTTAAGTCCGGTAGCATCTCACTGTCGTCGTTGGCATCAAACCAAAGCCAACGTATGGCTACGCCATACGGTTTTCAAAGCAAGACACAAGCAGAGGTGGTTTGCCATTGCCTGGCTCTGTGTTACAACCTGGTATTCCTTGGAGGTCTCCCATCCAAACACTAGCCAGGGCCGACCCTGCTTAGCTTAAGAACATAAGAGACGCCAATGTTGGATCAGGCCAAAGGCCCATCCAGTCCAACACTCTGTGTCACACAGTGGCCAGAAATACCAGGTGCCATCAGGAGGTCCAGTGCCATCAGGAGCTTCTAAGATCTGACCAGATTGGGCTAGCCTGGGCTATCCAAATCAGGACAATCACCCCTTTGAGAGCAACAGGGTTGGGGGGGGGGGGGTGAGCTTTCAAGAGCCAAAATCTTGTTTGTCTCTAAGGGCCCTATCGGATTTAAACTC
>NW_015170333.1:30263-47893 GCF_001447785.1 Gekko japonicus | reverse complement strand
TAGGGAAACAAGCTCAGGAATCAGGACAGAAAGAATCACTGGGACCAGTGTTCCCTCTAAGCTGAGTTTGTGTGAGCCAGCTCACAGTTTTTCAGCCTCCAGCTCACACATTTTTGTCTTCGCTCAGGAAGGATGGCTCCAGAACAAACTAATTTATGCAGGAGCCAAATCGCTTACTCACAACTTTAATGCCAGTAGCTCACCAAGTAGGATTTTTGCTCACAAGACTCCACAGCTTAGAGGGAACATCGACTGGGACCACAGTAGGAGTAACCTCCCACTCCCCTTCTCAAAAGGTGACCTAGCTGGCCTGGGACCCTGGAGAGATGCTGCCAATCAGACAATGCTGAGTGTGACAGACCAGTGATCTGATTCAGAAGAAGAGTTGGTTTCATACCCTGCTTTTCACTACCCAAGAGTCTCAAAATGGCTTACGATCGCCTACCGTTCCTCTCCCCACAACAGATACCCTGTGACGCAGGTGGGGCTGAGAGAGCTCTGAGAGAACTGTGACTGGCCCAAGGTCACCCAGCAGGCTGCATGTCGAGGAGTGGGGAATCAAACTCAGTTCTCCAGATCAGAGTCCGTCACTCTTAACCGCTACACCAAACTGGCTCTCAGCTTCATGCATTCATGAGGTTCAGTCGATGGCTGGAACGTTCACTATGGGAGAATGGTGGCACAAGCACTTTATTTCCAGAACTGCTGACACGTGCACACTTCCAAGAGGTGACACATGAAGCTGCCTTATTGTAATGTATCCACCGCGACCATGTGTGCGACCGTTGGGCCATGCGGTCCAGCGTTAGTTCATAGCTTCATTCCTTCGGACAATAGCCCAAGCGGATCCTGGCCCGCACCAATCAGAGGGCCAGGTCCGCTGCCGAGAGCCTATGGGACTCTCGGCTACTGTAGCAACCTATAAGGGAATTGGGGGTGTGTTTTGGTGGTGGGTTCTTGGGGCATATATACCGGCCTGCGTGCCGGTGTGCTGTGTCTTGTTCTGATCTAATAAAGTACTCTTTGCTGAATCACTCAACGTTTCCGAGTACTTTTCACTTATACTGTCTGAATTAGACCCTCGGTCCACCAAGGTCAGTATTATCTACTCAGACTGGCTCTCCAGGGTCTCAGGCGGAAGTCTTTCACATCACCTGCTGCCTGTTCCTTTTTAACTGGAGATGCCGGGGATTGAACCTGGGACCATCTGCATGCCAAGCGGATGCTCTACCACTGAGCCACGGCTCCTCCCTTATCCTGGTGATTCTATATTTAAACACTGCTGCTGGGACTATTACTGGTTTACTACCCTTTCCCAGGTCTGGAAATAGAATGCAACTGTTGCAGTCCTCCAAGTCAGAAAGCACTGGATAGGATGTCCTTATCAAAAGCAAGATCGCCCGCAGCCTTTTATTTCAATCCTAGTTATTATAGGATAACCACTGCCTTCCCCCCCACCCCTCTCAGCCTGTGGCCAAAACAGTGAGGAGCAGCAGTTGTTTACTCCTCAGAGGGGAAGCACTTTTCTGTTGAAACTAACACTGTGGGAGTTAGTAAAGGTAAAGGTTCCCTTGCTTGAAAGCCAGTCGAGTCTGACTCTTGGGTTGCGGTGCTCATCTCCGTTTCCAAGCCGAAGAGCCAGCGCTGTCCGAAGACATTTCCGTGGTCATGTGGCCGGCATGACTAAACACCAAGGCGCACGGAACGCTGTCACCTTCCCACCGAAGTGGTACCTATTTATCTACTTGCAATTTCTTGCTTTCGAACTGCTAGGTTGGCAGGAGCTGGAACTAGAGACGGGAGCTCACTCCGTCATGCGGCACACTCGGGTCTCGAACTGCTGAACTACCGGCCTTCCCCAGCCTGCAGTTCAGCGTCTTAACCACTTGAGCCACCGCAGCTCCTTCTGTGGGAGTTACATTGCTGCTTTTTATTTTTATTTTTTTAAAAAGGTAAGCTACAAAATGCCTTCTAGTTTGACATGCGACTGGTGCAGGTCAAACGTGAATCCTACAGTAGTTGGGGCAGTTACAGTGATATATTGGCCAATAAAATGCCATTGCAGGCAAACACATGGAGAGAGTGTGGCTGTGGTCATGCATGCCAAACGGTCCCCTCTCAATCCACTTTCCAACTGGAGTTTGCCAGTTCACCCCGGGTCCTTTCTGCATTTGCTGGCCACTCTGGATTTTCCTCAGTTTTCAAGTCGAGGCAATTTAGGGTTCCCAACCTCCAGGTGGTGGCTGGAGATCTCCCGCTATTACAACTGATCTCCAGGCGACAGAGATCAGTCCACCTGGGGAAAATGGCTGCTTTGTAAGGTGGACTCTATGGCATTGCACCTCACTGAAGTCCCTCCCCTCCCCAAAGCCCACCCTCCTCAGACTCCACCCCCAAAATCTCCAGGTATTTCTCAACCCAGGGCTGGCAACCCTAAGGCAATTTAAGTCCAGTGCAAAACATAGATGCAACGAACATGAAATTGAGCAAACTTCAGAGGACGGCGGAAGACAGGAAGGCCTGGCGGGATCTGGTCCATGGGGTCGCGAAGAGTCGGACTCGACTGTGCGACTGAACAACAACAAAAACAGCATCCAAGTAACCCAGGGCAACAGCAGCCTGAAACCGGGCTGACCCCTGAAGGGAGGGAATGTAATGCAGAATGGGGGGAAAACCCAGAATAAAAAGAAGGTTGAACTCGATTTTAGTGCAGAATGGGTGGTGGTGGGGAGAGAACCTGGATTAAAAAGGCTGAATTCGAATTTAGTGCAGGATTGGAGGACACTACGGTGAACACGGATTAAAAGGAGAGCGCAGAAAGGGCCACCCAGTAAAATCCAGTTGGAAAGTACAATGAACGTGGATTATTAATGCTGCGGTCACACACACTAAATAATCCACTTCCAATGCACTTTCCAACTGGATTTTTGCTATGTGGACTGGCAAAATCCGATTTGAAAGTGCACTGAAAGTGGATTGGAAGTGGACTATTTCGGCCGCGGTCACACAGACCTCTTACCGCGCTAGTTTTCCCGCAGTTCTTCTATCCGCGACATTTTATATCGCTTGGAGGTGGTCAGACGGTCCCTCTGTCTTCCGCTTCACTCGCACGAAGTACTGATCACACAGCGCGCCGTCCCTGTGGCAGCGCGGGGTTAAAAACAAAAACAAAAAACCTGCACATCTGCTTGTCTTCCCATGCGCTTGGGCGTACATACAAACTAAAAAAGACCAAAATAAAATCTAGTGCCTGTTTGCACATGTGCATAACTTAAACCGGAAACACACAAAAAAGGGGGGGTAGCGCGGTCACAGCGGATTGCTGTCCAGATACCAAAACCGCGGATACAAAGTGCGAGATATCGGGAAAACACCTGTTCCAATGGGTGTCAGAAAACGCGGATAAAAAGAGCGGAAACCGCGGGACTCAGCCCGCTTCGGTGCGGGAGGCGGGTTTGCCAATATGAACAGGAAACTTTAATGCGCGAGGGATCAGCAGCGAAGCCCGCACTAAATGTCCGTGTGACCTGACCCTTAGTGTGTGTGACTGCAGCCAAATCCTAAACAGGTCTACTCACAACTGGACTCAGGTCTATTCAGTGGGGCTAACTCCCAAGAAAGCATTCTGAGGATTGCCGTGTTGTTACACTTATCCTAAGCAGATAGCTTCAGAGGGTAGCTGTGTTGGTCTGCAGTGGAGGAGCTGGATTCAAGTCCAGCAGCACCTTAGAGACAAGTACTTCAGGGTATGCGCTTTTGAGAGCCAAAGCTTCCTTTGTCAGGCACCGGAGCAGGCTTAAGTGTGAAGAAAGGGAGCTCTGACTCTCTCAAAAGCTCATACCCTGAAACTCTTGTCGTTCTCTAAGGTGCTACTGGACTTCAGTCTAAGCATCCTAAGCGGAATTACGCCCTTCTATGCCCCTTGAATCCAGTGGTCTTAAAAGGGTGTTAACTCTGCTCGGGATTGTGTTGCTCCCCCGGGTCACTCTGTACAAATTTCCGTATCCCCCACTTCCACCCTGCCCCCCCCCGCTGCCGGCTGAAACGTTGGGGATGGCAGGAAGCGGCAGCCGTCTCTTCTGGGTGCCTGACTGAGCCCAAGCTAAATGGAGACAGGCACCTCGGTTCCCAGAGCAGGAGGGCATGATGAGCCCCGGACAAAAGAGACAGAGACCGGTGCCAGCCGGGCAGAAGACTTCAGCCGATGTCTCGTGAGCTCCCACCTCCTGACTCTGCTCCTCTCTGATCCACGTGGCATGAAAGCTTCCTTTGTTGTTGCGTAGAAAATCCTAAAACTCAGAGAGCATCGCTTCGCTTCATGATCTCCTGGTCTCCCCCCCCCCACTTCTCTCCCCTCTTCTTGCCCCCCAAGGTGATTACACAAGTGGAAATAATGCTCAACGCCTTGCTTTTCTGCTTCCTTTTGTTGTTCTTTTGGGCCTGGCAAATGGATTTCGCTGCAAAAAGACTCTGTGGAATCACAATTTACATGTCCTTAAAAAAAAATTTAATTACACTTGATCTTTAGCCAAAAGTGCTGGCAATTTGCCTCCAACGTCTGGCTACCCTCTGAATTAATGTCCTGCAAAATGTCCTGTCATTAACACAGCCTCGTTCAGGCCTTGCAAACCGAGGGCCATGGCTTCTTTTACAGAGTCACTCCATCTCATGTTGGGTCTTCCCAGGGCTATTTTTGGGCAGGAACGCACAGGAACGGAGTTCCGGCTGGCTCCCAAGTTGGCCACGCCCAGCAGGAACTCATTAACATAATAGGCCACACCCAAGAGCGGAAACTCATTAGGATTGGCTACAATTAGGGGGTGTGGCCTAACATACAAAAGAGTTCCTGCTCCAAACGAAAAGCCCTGGGTTTTGACAACAAACAAGGTAAAGAGAATAAGAAGCAAAAGGTGGGTGTAGTTGGATGACCACATTTCTGGTAACATGGGACGTGGCCTAATATGCTAATGAGTTCATGCTGTTGGGTATGGCCTATTATGCTAATGAGTTCCTGCTGGGCTTTTTCTACAAAAAAAGCCCTGGGTCTTCCTTTTTTCCTGCTGCCTTCAACTTTTCCTAGCATGATTGTCTTTTCCAGTGAGTCTCGTCTTCTCATAATGTGCCCAAAGTACAAAGCCTCAGTTTAGTCATGTTTGTTTCTAGGGAGAGTTCTCTAGTGAAGAGATCTCGGGTAAAGAGTTCTCCCTCCCTTCCCAGATTGCTCCTGTCTCTCAGAGTGGAAGGATCTGGATTAGGGGAACCAAGTATTCAAGTTGCTATCAACATGAAGAATTTTCACATGTTCAAATTATTAACATTTATTCATTGGAATGATTGTTTCTGTCTGAATCAAAGGAGGCTGTTAGAATCCACGAAGTTGACCATGCATATTTATTACAGAGTGGGCTCCCCCCCCCCCGGCATACCATCTTTTATTTTGGCAGTTTGACCATCTAGATGCCAGAGTGTGATTTGTATATCTGACATTACTATCAGCTCTTCCCCAAATGTGGCAATATTGATGCTCACTGCCAAGCAAAACCAAGGAAGGACGGTATTTTATTGTCTGTATTTCATCACTAGGAAAAAAGAACGGCCAGGGAGTGTTTCTGTAGCTGCAAGAATTATGTCGGTTTCGGATGAATCCATCAGCAGTCTTGGAACAACAGTTCTATCCGGTCTGGTTTGGCATCGTTTTTAGCTTCAGTATTTATAGCCTACCTTTCCCCCTCACATCAAAGTGGAACCCAACGTAGGGAACAGCACAAATTAAAACAATAGGAAGTGCCTCCTTATCCAATGAGCAATTAAATTGTGGAATTCATTGCCAGCGTTTGCAACGATAGCTGAGAACATAGATGCCTTTAAAGGGGAACTAGATTTATGAAGGAGGTCTGTCGGTGGCTACTAGTCAAGATAACTAAAGGAATTATGGGGTTTTTTGGGGGGAGATAACAGTTTTAAAATGTGGTTTTATTATGTATGTTTTAATTTGTTAGCTGCCTTGGTGGCCCTGGTGAGGGCAGAAATGCAGGACTTCTCAAGTTCTGATAAACAGCTTTAAAAGGGGATTAGATAGGAGGATATGTCTATCAGGGGCATGGTGACTGAGGGGAACCTCCACGTTCAGAGGCACTAAACCTCTGAATCCCAGAGCCAGGGGGCAACATCAGGGGAAGGTCTTGGCCTCTATGCCTTGTTGTGGGACCTCCAGAGGAACTGGCTGGCCACTGTGTGAGACAGGGTGCTGAACTAGATGGGCCACTGGTCTGATCCAGCAGGGCTCTTCTTATGTTCTTATGAAGGCCTGGGCCTCTATGCCCTGTTGTTGGACCTCTAGAGGAACCAGTTGGCCACTGTGAGGCAAGATGGTGGACTTGATGTTCCACTGCTCTGATCCAGCAGGGCTCTTCTTGTGTTCTTATGAAGGCCTTGGCCTCTATGCTCTGTTGTTGGTCCTCAAAAGGAACTGGCTGGCCACTATGTTAGACAGGATGCTGGACTAGATGGACCACTGGTCTGATCCAACAGGACTCTTCTTGTAGTCTTATGATATAAATTTTGTAAAGTAAAAATTTAATAATGGGGATCTCCATATGCAGAGGCGATAAACCTCTAGATCCCAGTGCTAGGAGGCAACTATTTAAGAGACGACCTTGGCTTCTATGCTCGTTTTATTGGCTCTACAGTGGTTGGCCGCTGTGTGAGACAGGATGCTGGACTAGGTGGACTACTGGTCTGATCCAGCAGAGCTCTTCTTATGTTCTTATGAGGGGAAGGCCTCTCTGCCCTGTTGTGGCCCTCCAGAGGAACTGGCTGGCCACTGTGTGAGACAGGAGGCTGGACTAGATGGACCGCTAGTCTGATCCAGTAGGCCTCTTCACATGTTCATAATAAGTCAGTAGAACCAAGCTCACTCAATAAACCCGAGAAGAGAAAGCAAGAAGATACAGCACACCACCCTCCCTTGTAGATGTTCGAGGTGGTCCTTGAGCGGACTTAGAATTCAGCCTACTTGTTGTAAGTGGTGGAGGTTTGGTCCAGGTGCCAACAGCTATTTTTCAGCCTCCTCCCTCACTGATGGGCTGGTAGAAATGGCAGCCAAAGTCTTGGTAATGCCCCAGTAAAGGATATGCCTTGGTTTCTGTTTGCACAACACCTTGGGTCTCGCTAATGCAGAGTCTCACTGCATTAAGAGCCTTCACAAGCCGACAGAACCTTCAGGAGGTTACAACCTAAATTTTGACAGAGGAAGGGAAGGCAGTGAAAGGGGACAGTAAAAGCAACAAGCCAATGGAGGGAGAGAGGAGGCAATGGGGAAAGGGATTGCTTTGAATTAATACAGTTATAAATCCTTGGCCTTATTTCTGGCAGGGAGGACGATACTTGGCCAGCATAAGCATCCCAGTTGCGTCAACCTTCTTAACCTACTACAGTTTGGTGTAGTCGTTAGCAGAGGTCATTTTGGGGGGGATCGCGGGGGATCGCAGTTTCCCCGGGTGAGGTACGGGGGCGGGGCACATGATGAAGCCCCGCCCCCTGCTTCCGGCCCTCATTCAGCCAGGAGGAGGCAGGAGAAGAGGGAGGGTAAGTTGCTTCCTCCCTGCCTTTCCCCACCCCTGCCTGCCTGGGGCCAGGGAGGGCCTTCGCGGGGCTTCCTTGCACTCCCGCTGGCCTTGCAGGTCCACCGCCGGGCCCCTCATGGGGCTCGGCAGTGGAGCTGCAAGGCCGGCGGCGGCGGCCGGGACCGTTGGGGGCGGGGTGTGTGGCCTTATGACACACTTCCGGTGATGTCAGGGGGTGTGGCCTTATGATACACTTCCAGTGATATCAGGGGGTGTGGCATATGCTAATGAGTTATGCTAATGAGTTCCCCTAGCTCTTTTTCTACTAAACGACCCCTGGTCGTTAGGAGTGCAGAGTCTAATCTGGGAGAACCGGGTTTGATTCCCCACTCCTCCGCATGCAGCTGCTGGTGTGACCTTGGGTCAGTCACAAGTTCTTTCAGAGCTGTTCTCTCACAAGCGGTCCTGGAAAGAGCTCTCTCAGCCCCACCTACCTCACAGGGTGTCTGTTGTGGGGAGGGGAAGGGAAAGGAGATTGTAAGCCGCTCTGAGACTCCTTTGGGTAGTGAAGGGCGGGGTATAAATCCAATCTCCTGCTCCTCCTCCTCCTTGTCCTCCCACTGAAATATGTTCAGTGAACTGCAATGTGGTCCATCCACCCAGAAGAAAACCCCAAGCTGCCTTGTTCCATGTTAGACCACTGGATCACCTAGTCCACCACTATGTACTCCGACTAGCACCTGCTCTTGAATTTCTCGAGCAGAGCTCGGGTTCTGTGGAGAAAAATCCAAATCCTTTGCTCAAAATGGCAACTGATATTCCGGTATGCCATTGTGCAAATAATGCATAACGTAAGGGAAGAATTCCCTTGCTGCAAGAAGCCCCAGGAACGAGGTCCATGGCAAAGGAAATTTGGGGTGAACTGTGGTGGGAGCAGCAATCTGGCAATCAGGATGAGGCATGGCTCAGTGGTAGAGCATCTGCCTGGCATCCAGAAGGTCCCAGGTTCAATCCCTGGCATCTCAGTTAAAAAGATCAGGCGGTGGTAGATGTCAAAAGACTTCTGCCTGAGACCCTGGAGAGCTGCTGCCAGTCTGAGGAGGCAATTCTTACTGTAATGGACCATTGGTTCAATATAAGCTGGGTTCGGGCTGCAGGGTAATAAATCTTCCTAGCAGCTGGCCCGACAGGAAGGGAGCGCAAGGCTGTTACAGTATTGTACCCTGAAATGCTTTCCCAGCCAGAAATATTCTGCTTAGGGTTAGGACCAATATAGTGGTGGTAGTGGAGGGGGGGGGGAAGTAGCATCAGAGAAGAAAAAAGGAAGTCCTTCTTATGCTGCCCCCAGTCAGCATTATCTGTAGTTTAGTAAAACTGCTCTGTATCTTTAAGACTTGTGCACTTGGGAATTGGAGTCCACAGTTAGGGGTCCCAGAAGCTTCCCTCTGACTGGCTCATTAAGAGTAATTTCCTGAGCTCAGAGGGGCAAAGATAGGATTTTACTGTTCTTTTCCGTTTCTTTGTTCATCAACCCTTACTGCAAGGAGAGAGGAAGGCCATCTCTTTCTCTCCGCTGCGATAGAATTTGACTTAGATCACAAGATGTAACTTCCACCCAGATATATCAGCCCGACTGTGAGTAACTGATTTCTGAATGCGTGTGAAATTGAATAAAGATGATTTAAGTTGTCCTTAGTAGTCGTGCCGTTGACTCACACCTAGAAAGTTCTGGCTTAGCACAGCTAGCACTGGACAGGACACTTCTTCACCCATAGAGTAATTAACATGTGGCATTGCCTGCCACAGGCAGTGATGGCATCTACAAGCATGGACAGCTTCAAGAGGGAATTAGATAAACATACAGAGCAGAGGTCCATCAGTGGCTATTACCCACAAGGTACAGATAAGAACACTCTGTCTGGGGCAGTGATGCTCTGTGTTCTTGGTGCTTGGGGGCTAACAGTGGGAGGGCTTCTTGAGTTCTGGTCCCGCTGGTGAACCTCCTGATAGCACCTGGTTTTTGGCCACTGTGTGACAAAAAGTGTTGGACTGGATGGGCCACTGGCCTGATCCAACATCGCTCCTCTTATATTCTTAACCCCTTGCATGTGGTTCTGAAGATCTGACTCCTTAGCACTAGAAATCCTACCAACCTTGTCTTTGCTTCCAAGGACTGATCAACATGTTCAGAAAACATGCATGTCACAGCTCTGTTAGGACTGTACCACTTCAGAATGACAACAAGAGACTGGTTGATTGAATACTCTCCTGTGGGGGGGGGGAATCACTTCCTTGGGGAAAGCCAGCATGTCAGGGAGAATGTCAGGGAGCTGCTGGTGTGCCCTTGGGTGAGTTACAAGTTACACATTTCTCCCTGATACCGTAGCTTTCCATGGGCAGGGAGCTTTTAAAATAGGGGTTGTCAGTCCAACTATATGGTTCCCCCATCTGTAGTCTGAATTAGTACAGCCCCCAGAGAGCTGTGTCACATGTACCAGCCCTCAATACATAGCACTTGTATATGCCCCAAGCCATTCTTTACAATCATGAGGGCTATAGCCTTTTTTTAAAAGAAGAAAACAAATCTGAAATTTGTAGGAAACAAAGATATACCAGATGCCATACTTGGACACTGAACCAGAGGGCATACACTGTTTCTTTTGGAACTGTTTGCTATGGAAGGTTTCGGTATTTTCAGAGTTTGGGTTCAGAGGCAAAGTGGTGTTGCGACCAGCCACTCTCTGGACATCTGTCCCAACATTAGCAAGACGCTTTCACCATGCCAGAATCCTCTGGATGTCTGCTGGCTTCATCCACCTGAGATGGGCTTTTGTGAGTTGGGAGCAGTGTTCCTTATAAGCTGAGTTAGTGTGAGGCAGCTCATAGTTTTTAGCCTCTGGCTCACACGTTTTGTCTTAGCACAGGAAGGAGGGCTCCAGAGCAACCTAATGCAGTAGCCAAATCGCTGGCTCACAACTTTAATGCCAGTAGCTCACAAAGTAGAATTTTTGCTCACAGGACTCCATAGCTTAGAGGGAGCCTTGGTTGGGAGGCTTGAAACGATCACTCTCTTGGCTTGGAATCAGAAGAGAACAGGAACACTGGCCAGCAGCCAATTTAAACAGCTTCTTACATCGAAAATGTCAAAATATTGTACAGCAGAACGACTCGATCCACCAAATCCCAACACAGTCCAGTCATCTGTGTACAGTCATCTGTGTATCTGCTGGGTGTTTGGAAACCCTCTTGGCTTTCCACTTTCAGGTAGTGTTCAAGTACTATTGGCAGGCCAAAATGACTGGGCTGGCAGGGGGGGTTGGGGGCTGGGGGGGGGGGGGGGGTTCAGAAGGTTTGCCGGCCTGCAGCAGAACCTGGAACAGCTGGAAAGCAGTACCAAGTCTCTTCGCACCCAAGCCCAGTGCTTCCGCCTCTTGTTTATAAGCCGTGGTTGTCCTTCAGGCTTCATAGCTTCCGAGGCTTGCTTAATCCAAGGAGGGGACAAAGGAAAAGTAGAAAAACTTAGTATGGAGCAATACTTTCCATCCAAAGCAAGAAGGTGATTGATGCAACGGCCCCCATGTACTTCTCCTTGAAATGTTGCGTTTCAGCTCCATTGGCATTTTCCCAAGAACCCTGACATTCCT
Organism: Gekko japonicus; assembly: GCF_001447785.1. Lineage (NCBI taxonomy): Eukaryota > Metazoa > Chordata > Lepidosauria > Squamata > Gekkonidae > Gekko > Gekko japonicus. The sequence continues at coordinate 36,684 of NW_015170333.1, read as the reverse complement.
GTACATGTGTTCCGGAGAAGCTAAGTCGGTTGTGCACCTTGCAACAGACTCTAAAGGATGCATCGCCCCCCCCTCCTGGGGAGTTGCGTTTCTGGGTCTATTGTGTAAGTTATCAAGGAGATGGGCTCTGGGTGGATAATTGCCCTAAGAACGACAGCCCTTAAACCGGCAGTAATGTGAGAAATATGACCCAGATTACAGACTTCCAGTTTGCAAGGATGTAGGGCTGGATTAGTTGTTCCACAGCTGGTGTTCTTCTTCTAGGAGGGGGATTTGACCACTTTCTCTTCTTACCGAAGCTTCCTGCCCTTTCTAAATCACCCCAGAAGGTTGTGGGGCCCCACGGAATGATGTCAGATGCACTAAAAGTGACTGCAAAGGGAAAGGGAAATTGGCAGGAATCCACACCCCCCCCACCCCCCGTGCAAAGAGATTTCTGCCTGTTCCACTTTCCCTCTGCAGCCACTGTGCAGTGTATCCCACATGCCGGGATTCACAGAAAGGAGGAGAAAGTGGGCAGAAGATTCCTTCTCAAAAGAGAGGTCCGCTCACAGAAGTCTGAATCGTTCACTCGAAAGACCAAGGATGCACTCAAAATCAACACTTCTGTCCAAGCCCCAAAAGCAAGACTGCAAACAGATCAAACAAATGATCCATCAGATAGCCGGACACAGCTTCAAGGCCCACCCCAAGATTTTACATCTGAAGGTCCTTCATGACCAGTCCTCTCACATGGGCCAATGTTCCTGATATCCGCTACCCTGCATTGTGCATATATGTGTTTGGACTCTCCAGTAGTATAAAGTTGCAGTTCAGCATGCTAACATTTAGCGCCCATTAAAACATCTCAGGATAATGCTCAGGATTGGGGTCCATTCATGGTACAGCAGAGCCCGTTTGTCCTGTGGCAACCAGGCTGAAAGTGAAAACAAAAAGCAGCCAGCTACATGAGGATTGGTTGTAGGAATCCTCTACCGGATCCAGGCTCCCTCCCTCCATCCCATTGGCCATCTCCTGCCAGATCCCACTTCTGCTCCCTGGACAGGTTTTTGTAGAAAAAGCCCAGCAGGAACTCATTAGCATATTAGGCCACACCCATGACAGTGCAGCTCATTAGCATATTAGGCCACATCCCCATGCCTTCCCCTGGCTTGAAGGGAAGGCTGCGGGGAGCCCGGGCAAGCTGGCCCTTGGACAGGCCAGGGAAGACATGGAGAGGAATTTAAATGCCTCTCCGATCCTTCCAGGGCCCCCCCTGCCTCGGAGTTGCCGGGGGGGGGTCGCTCTACAGGTCTCCCCTCTGTAGCCACGCATGCAGAGGTTTTGGCTGTAGTGGACGTGGCCAACTCTGAAGCCAGCCGGAACTCCGTTCCTGTGCGTTCCTGCCCCAAAAATAGCCGTGTTATCAGGATGCACCTTAAAGGAGGTGACTCCTCACAGACCATCTCTTCATTGATGGACAAACGAAGGATACAGGAAAGGAGCACAGCCACATTAAGGGTCTGCTGTAAACTTAAGGGTACCAATCAGGGCTGGTTTTAGGTTTGGGGGGGGGCTGAGCAGAGAGTGCCAAGGAACCGCTCATGACCTCCTTTTGACCCCCACACCTGCATGCCTTCCCACCTGCACGTGAGTCCTTTTGCAAGCCCTCCCACCATGCATGCTCACTGGCCTGCACCACCCTTCTACTGCTACCAGGGGTGCCACCATTGTGCACCACCCACATGCCCTTCTTCAATGACTCTGGGCAGTTGGGGAGCAGGGGTACAGGCAGGTGGCAGGGGAGGTATGTGGGGGGAGGGGCAGCAGCAATGAGCCCAACCAGAGGTCCTGGGCCCTGGCGCTTGCCCACCCCCCCGGGTATGCTGACGCCGGCCTTGTAACTGATAAACCAAGCACGTTGACCCAGGTCATAAGCTCGCTGCCTCTTTCTTGGAATGGACCAGTGGGGCTTTGATGTGCCTCTGCCAATGGAGATGGCAGATTTAGCGAATAATTTATACATAAGAATATAACAATATAAGAAGAGAAGCCATGTTGGATCAGGCCAATGGCCCATCCAGTCCAACACTCTGGGTGCGTTCAGACGGGGCGTTTCTGCCGGCATAAACGCGATCACACTTACCTCCATCTTCCAGATCCCTCCGGTGGACGCCCGCTCACACGCTGCGGGTGTCGGCGTTTTTTTTTTTTAAGCACAGTTTGAGCATGCGCATAGGCAGCCATTGACAGAATGGCGATTTCCGCACATGCTCAAAAAAAACCCATTACATTTAAACTTTAAAGGTAAGGACTTACCTTTAAAGTTTAAAGCCCAACGTGGCCTCCCTGTAGTCCCGGACTCCTCCGGGAAGTTAAACTAAGGGCTTTTTTTTCTTCTTAACAAACGCCTGGGGTGAAGCTTCGCCCAAGTGCATATCGCTTACTTGGCGGGGGAAAGCCGGAAGCCTCAGGCTTCCGACGGAAGTGTCTCTGCAACATTGGAGAGCGATCAGACGCCGGGGTGCACCGTTTACAACCGTTGGACTCTGGATACCACCACTTGGGGACCTAGTGGCAGAGTACAACGGTTTAAAGGGCTTTACACCGGTTAGGGACAGGAGGCAGATGTTCGTCGTGTGCACGCCGGTGAGTACACCGGTTGCAACCGGAACCCTAACCGATGTAAAGCCCCCGTCTGAACGCACCCTCTGTGTACCACAGTGGCCAAAACCCAAGTGCCATCAGGGGGTCCACCAGCAGGGCCAGTGTGAGCCCTTACTGCTTGGAAGTCATAGGTAAAGAAAGAGTTGCCCTAAACAAGGAAGAAGGAGAAATGAAATATCCGACTGTTCGGTCTGAATATGTGGAAGTGTTCAACTATTGACAAGTATCACCTCCAAATGGTTCGCGACTTTCCTTCCCCTCCCCTCTCCACCCCTGCCCTCTGCCCTACTTTCCTTCTTTGCCTTCCCCACCAATCTGGATTTGTAATGTTACTTAAGAGAGGTGTTACAACATCTTCCTTAAGATGTTGTGTTTGCGGTTATAAAAAAGAAGGGGGGGGAGCTAATAAACTTCAAAGGGGGGGGAGGAAACCCTCACCTTTTATTTATAACGTGCAAGATGTGAAATACAGGATGGAATTTTAAAAACAAAACAAAGCAAGTTGGACTGGAAGTCTCGAAATAGCAATGGAAATGTTTTCAGAGTTAACAGGTCAGACCTTCAACTTTGTCTGGAACGAGAATATTTTAAATAACAGTCTGTTACACAACCATCGGAACAATCAGCAATTTATCGCCGGCGACCTCTTCTAGCACCCCATCTTCTTTGTCCTAACAGCCACCGGAGCGCCAGCAGACCTCTACCGTGTAGACTGGCTGTGTTGACTCTGACGGTCAATTGCTCTCTTAAGGACTTCATTTGGCACCAGGTCTGATCTCTTGACTTCAACATTGTTACAGCCAATTTGGGGGCAGCTGGAGAGGAGAAAACACAGACACGTACACACTCGTGGTTCTTCTAGCAATGAAATCAGGCAACCTGAACCCCTCACCTTGTACGTTTAGATCCAGTGCTGGTTTCGACTGCCTTCTAAAAAGGAACGGGAAACAGATTGTAGATGGAAGTGCTATTTCTATCTATCTTCCACAGGTGTTTTTTTTTTTTAAAAAAAATGTTATATTTTGATTTTGAAAAGAATCCCCTCCAATTAATGTCTAGCTCTCTAAAACGTGGCAGATGGTACAGACTCTGGGAGTGACATACTATAAATATTTTATGGTAAAACAGACTCAATGTACTGGATTGCAACGATCTAAATGTATAAATCTCTACAGCCAACAGAGAGGAGCTGAGAGCATTTGCTAATCATAATTTGAGAGTTTGGTTATTAATCAAGTAAAAAGCTAAATTTAGCTCACTACCCTTCTGTTTTCGATGTTTCCTTCCTCTTCTGGATGTACTTTTACGCAGTATACGGTGTAATACGATGTGAAATCATGGTCCTTTTCTATGTATATTAAAAAAAGAAGAAAAGAATGTGGGTACCAATGGTCGATTTTACTGAGATTCTCTCTCTCTTTCCCCCCTGAGATCAGCTATCAGGCAGTGATTTGCTACTGGCTTCCCTGGCCAGGTAATAGATCTCTTGTTTTGGGGAGGCAGATGATAGGGCATGTTATTAAATAAGCAGATGGGAATGAATGGCCTTGGGGAGAATGAATGTATATGAACTTTTCTGCTTGCAGTTCAGTCTTACACAGAACATATTTTGCCCATGGTGGTAATAATAAGGAATGGCATCACAAGCTGTGATCTCTGCATACTGCTCGATGCCGCCTTCAAAGAACTTGACAAATGATAACTTCTGCATTCTCTCACCTGCTGAAGCTTGTGGGATGAGTTCGAAAAGACAGGGGAACAGATGAGACAGCCTAAGTGGTGTGCCCCGGGCCCTGCTGAGAAATTGCAACTGCCATGGGAAACAATCGATTCTTGCAAAAACGCAACGGGGCTTGAATCCTGAACATCAGAGCATCAACCCAGGCATTTCCATGTATTTTTTTCTTCAGTCCAAGTAAACACTGCTCAAGCATGGAATCTGGTACAGTGGGCAGAATTTAACTTCTTGGAATTTGACTTTTTCATTGAAAAAGGCGCGAGGCTTGGATCCTGTGACACCATTCCCCCTTGCGCTTCTTTCCAGCCACTGCAGAGTTTTCCTTGGCTGGGGTGTTCACTCCCTCTGCCCCTAGCACTCTTGCATGCATCAGGAGTCTTTATGCACACAGAAATGCCGGCGGCAGAAAAATCGAGCGCTGCTGGTTTTGTGGCAGGATAATTCAGGGGCAAGGACAAGCAATTTGGCATCACGCCAACACGCGTCACTTCCTGTGCAAAGCCAGAAGTGATGTCATTGAGTTACTGTGATGCTCTAGGATTCACCCCAAAGTCTATGGTTTAAGCCCATTTTCCCACCACTGTTCAATGGAGGAAGGGGAACCATGCCCTAGGTTCCAAGCCCGTGTACCAAGGCCTCAGTGGGAATCCTAGAAACAGGCAGTGATGGCCAAGGATGAGAAGGCAAAAAAAGGGGAGAAGATTTCAATACAAAAGGTTTCCAGTCCGAGCCATCTGTATAGCTTGAAGCTGAGTATAAATATTTCCTACGGCTCCTGCCATTTCTATCCAACCCTTAGTGCTCGCCTCGAGTCATTCTTGCCTCTCTCTGCTATCCTGGTCCTTGCCTTTAAACAAGGAATCCAAAATCTTGGGAGGAAAACAATGGATGCAATACATGCCACTTGTGACACTATTAATCTGGTCCTGGAAAAGGCTTGCAATGTTGCTCAGCCGCAGCCTGAGAGTCTGGCTCTATCTCTTGGTTGAGCTACGGACAAAGGGAATCCTGAAAACAGGCTGATTATGAGACCTCAGCTGGCTCAAAGAGGGAAGGAACGCTATCAAGGGTGATGCCCTCAGGAATTCAGCCAAATAAGAAAAGGGGCAAAGACGTACAGCTGGTGGACCCTGTTCTAATAGAAGTCGGGGGAAATTTCATTCGTCAGGACAAAGAAAAAATGCTGAATGGGTTTTATTGTAAGTAAAATGACTCTGTACACCTGTTTTTGTTGTTGTTGTTTGTGAAAATGTGAATAATTGGGGGGGCTTTTTTGGAAGACACTGGTCATGTTGCCCCTGGGGGAAATGATCGTTCACTTAGATTTACCCACCAGCATGAAAGATTTTGTGTCCCCTTTGATGCATATGAGTGCATACCTGATGAAGGAAAGGGGTATTAAGGCTCGGAGCAGGAGATAATTTCAGGGTTTTCTTCCTCTGCGCTTCCTGGGTTCCATATGGGTGGGCTCTCAGATAAGTACCTATGAACTTGCTTTGAAGTACAGTAAACTTAGCTTCTGAAGTGGAAAGGTTTCGGGGGCACCGTGGCACCCATGAGGTTGCCCAATTCTGCTCGAGGGGGCCTTTTGCCCCAGACTCAGCACTCGGAGCTGGGAGTCAGCATTCATTAATTCTGTTCTATTTCGTTGCCTCCTGTTTCCTGTATTTGCCTTGGGCAAACCACCGAGTCTCACAGTTTGGGGTTGGTTTGTTCCCCCCCCCCCCAGTCTACAAAGAGGTTAGGATAATTATTATCTACTTGGCACATGTTTTTGCCAGGATTAATTAATTCTGGTAAAGTGCCTTGAAAGCTTTGAGTCAAGAGCCTTCCCCTGTCAGACAGGCGCACTGATGCGACTTTAGATTGTTGAACAGCTGTGACAGAAGCAGTAGGGGCACCACTGAGGGAGAGGAGGGGGCTAGGAGACACTTAAAAATAACAACAGTACTTTCAAAAGACTGCTTTTAAAGAAGAAGAAGAAGAAGAAGAAGAAGAAGAAGAAGAAGAAGAAGAAGAAGAAGAAGAAGAATAAGT
>NW_015170333.1:23245-30162 GCF_001447785.1 Gekko japonicus | reverse complement strand
GATTTATACCCCGCCCTTCACTTGGAGTCTCAGAGCGGCTTACAAACTCCTTTCCCTCCCCCTCCCCACAACAGACACCCTGTGAGGTGGGTGGGGCTGAGAGAGCTCTGACACAAACTGCTCTTTCTCAAGGACAGCTGTGCCAGAGCTTGTGGCTGACCCAAGGTCACAGCAGCAGCAGCAAGTGGAGGAGTCGGGAATCAAACCCGGTTCTCCCAGATTAGAGTCCGCACACTTAACCACTACACCAAACTGGCTCACACTTAACCACTACACCAAACTGTCGCCTTGAATACTACGTGAATCCAAGAGCAGACCTGGAAACCTCGCAGAAAATCTCCCCCGTCCCCCTCGCTAAAATCTCAAATTGCAGCTCTGTCCACAGAGGTAGCCTGCAATCCAATTCAGGTACTCAGTGCTCGTCTGCAGTTTGGAGAGAGGGATGAATCCTTTGCTGGTGGACTGTGAACAGGCCCAGACAGATTCACAGACTCACCTGGGGTGACGCCATGTTGTTTGCCATGTTATCTTTGCTACCCCAACTTTTCTTCCGTCATGGACCTCAAGACAAGGCACAAGGGGGTTTCCAGGAAGTCTCCCAACCAGGCAGTGATTGACCAGCCACAGCCCTTTTTAGCCTCTGCCAGAGTGCGGCATCGTCTGCCTTCTGATCATGGCCTGGGACCAATGCTTATTACTGTGAATCGTTTATGTAGCTGGCACCCTGCATGTCTGAGAGACTGCCTCCCCTCCCTTATGTCTCGTCATGATATTTCACACTGTCCACGAATGGTCTGAGACGACAAAATGATCTAGAGGCAGAGCTGTGGGTCAGTAGTAGAGCTTCTGCTCGGCATGCAGAAGGTCCCAAGTTCCATCCCCAGCATCTTCAGTCAGAGGGGGTTCCTCGGTGGCACAGGCTCCCTCGGGAGGTGGTGGGCTCTCCTTCTTTGGAGGTTTTCAAACAGAGGCTAGATGGCCGTCTGACAGCAGTGCGGATTCTGTGAACTTAGGCAGGTCATGAGAGGGAGGGCAGGAAGGGTTGCCTCAGTGCTTAGTTCCCGTGGCCCTTTCTTACACGCCCAGGGAAATGTCGATTGCCACTTTGGGGTGAGGAAGCAATTTTCTCCAGTTTGGCCAGGGATCCTGGAGGGTGTTGTTTTTTTGCCATCTTTTGGGCATGGAGCAGGGGTCACTGGGGGTGTGTGTGGGGGAGATAGTTGAATTTCCTGCATCGTACAGGGGGCTGGACTAGATGACCCCGGAGATCCCTTCCAAACCTATGATTCTGTGAAAAGGATCAGATACGAGACGATGTGAAAGACTTCCACCTGGGTTCCTGGAGAGCCGCTGCCAGTCAGATTAGACAATATTGACCCTGATGGACCAATGGACTGACGCCATAAGGTGGCTTCATGTGTTCGTATATCTCCGATTGCACGAGGCCATTAGAGGAAGGGCCGTTATGCCTGGCCCACAGTGACGGGCAGCCAAATGGGTGAACTGACTCTGCTGAGAAGCGTGGTGTTGGTGGTTGTCAGGGTGTAGTTCTCACAATGATGGTAGTGCTGGGATGCCCTTCAGGTTGTAGGAGGTGGCTGATTGAATGCTCCTCGGGGCTCTTTTTGTAGCAGGTACTCATTTGCATATTAAGCGACACACCCCTAATGTAGCCAATCCTCCAAGAGCTTACAGTAGCTCCTGTAAGAAGAGCTCTGTAAGCTCTTGGAGGATTGGCTACATTAGGGGTGTGTGGCCTAATATGCAAAGGAGTTCCTGCTACAAAAAGAGTCCTGCTCCTTCATAGAAATACAGGGCCCTTGACACAGGAAGCGAATTGTGTGGGGAGGGTTCTAACCTAGGCTTTTCAAGGACCAGGGTGGGGTGGGGGCCATGTCTAAAGGCAGAACATCTGCTCTGCTTGCAGGTTCAACCACTGGCATCTCCAGTGGGGGAGAGGAAAGGGTCAAGTAGCAGGTGATGGTTTGGATCCAGACTAAATTGGCAGTTTCCATTGATTCCTACTTTCTCATGCAGACCTCCCTCATGTCATTCCTCAGGGTTCCCTACCCCCAGGAGCAGCATTTCATGGAGATCAGTGGCTCCAATGGGAGGGGAGAGGCAGGAAAGTTGCATGCTGTCACTGGAAAATTTAGTGTGGCTCCAACCCAATATGAAATTTCATCATGAGACCCTGGAGAGCTGCTACCAGTAAGAAGAAGCAAGACTGACCTTGATGGGCTATCGTCTGACTCAATGTAAAGCAGACTCATGTACTCTACATGGAAGGACATTTGTGCATGGAGAAATCAGTCATTCACAGCACAATTCCAAAGAGTTGTATCCTTCTGCATATTGAAGTCAGTGGGTGCACAGCCCATTCTACCATCTCAGAATTCTACCCTGTTTCCCCGAAAATAAGACAGTGTCTTATATTAATTTTTGCTCCCAAAGATGCGCTAGGTCTTATTTTCAGGGGATATCTTATTTTTCCATGAAGAAGAATACGGTACACTCCGTCAGGGCAGAGCGAGCAGCAGGCGGCAGCTTGTCCTGGCGGCAGCGCGGGCTCTCTGATTAAAAGAGACCTCGCACTTCCTGTCTGCTCCGGCTGCGCAACGGCCAACAGTGAGCTGCGTGACGGCGCCCACTGCTATAGCCCAGAGTCCAGAGTTACGGTAGCTTTGGGGGCCCTTATTATCGGGGAGGTCTTATTTTCGGGGGATGTCTTACTTTCAGGGAAACACGGTACCACCTTATTTTGGCCATCTGACTAGAGCAGGCCCCAAACGATCGGAAAGTTAAGGCCATTCAGACACATGCTTGATGTGTGATGACTATATGTGTAAACCAGACACAGTTAATTATGGAAATTGCCTTAGGAGACTTTTAAGCAAATGCTACAGAGTAAAAAATTAATAAATATGCGGCTGAAAGCAAGGCATCTCATTAATATCTGGGTAAGATCGGCTCCTTGGAAACTGCATGAATTTTATGAAGGAAAAGTAGAATATGTGTAATGTGTTCTTTAAAAGGTAAATCAATTGTTTTATTCACACACCAAGTTTGAACAGCAAGGTATGTGGGTTAGATCCAGACCAAATGTCCCATCAGCAGAGTGCAACTTCCTGTTGTAGTCCATCGATTCTTCACTAAATGGTGCTCCCAGTGGAAAAGGGGGACAACATGAAGGGCTCTGGAGCAGGAACAGGGGAATTGGTGAAAACTGCTAAATTAGAGTGGATCCAGCCCTATTGGTGAAAACCAAGTAACTGCAGAGCCTCTTCTAAAGTTGCCAAAGACAGGACGAGCATTGTTCAGAGTGTCCCAGAAAACTAACTGGAACGTGGTTGTCATAACTTGGATGGGCATTCAATTTACATTCTCACGTGTTTCATTTGCTTGGGGCTAACGATACCCGTAGACATAAAACTACACATTGCACCACCTACCATGGATGGGTAGACTACACTAGATAATGGAAAGGGGTGATTTTGTGCTCATCCGCTGGCAAATATCTATGGAGTATGAAGTCACCTATCTTGGTACCCCCTCAATCTCAGCCGCTTTTAAGGGCAGGGAATCCAGAATGTGGAACTATGAATGGACAGAAAGCAACACTGGCCACATGCAGTTCTCCAGACGTTAAAAAAAAAAACAATCAGAAGGGGAAAACAGGAGAGCCAGCGTGGAGTAGTGGTCAGTGCTGGACTATGATCTAGGTGACCTTGGTTGGAATCCCCACTCTGCCACTCGCTGGGTGCCCTTGGGCCAGTCACTCTCTCGCAGACTAACCCACCTCACGGTTGCTGTGAAAATAAATGGACAAAGGGAGAATGATACATACTGCCCTGAGCTCCTTGGAAGGAGGGCAGGATAAAAGTGTACTAAATAAATAATGTATCAGAGGAGTAATGCAGACACGTTCTCTGGCAGAGAGTCCAGCCTGGAAATAGGAGTAGACCCTGGCAGCACCCTGTTCGCAAAGTGCCCTTTACCCTTTTCTGTAAGCAGCCTTAGGGACCTATTTCTCAGCTGTGAGACCAGAGAACTTTTTAAAAAGAAAGATAACTCAATAGATAGAAATAAGACCGTTTTATGCTCTGCGGATAGGGGTTAAGCACACGTGTAGCATACACAAGCATATATAAGCAATCGAAAGTCTCAGAGACGTTTCATCATCCGAAAATTCGGCTAACGGGTACTAAACTATAACAGCAAGTTCATTTAATTTAAGGGAATAGCCTACGTAGTTTCACCGTGACAAAAATACAGTGTGAAGACAGTAACTGTGGCTGTCGTAGATCTCCTCTGTCATGTTCATGTCAGTACTCAGGCATCCCTGGAGCACTTCCTGAGTGTTGTCTTACATAACAGTTTCCCTTTTCTTTATTTTTTTATTATTTAACCCTAGCTGGGTGTTCATCATCATGCAAACTTAAGGTTACGCTCGTAGCTCTCTTGCCAAAAGCATGATGCGGAAACCACAAGTGATTCCAGGAATGTATAGCAATCATCTTCATGAAAGCATTCTATGCAGGCTTGGCTGGCTTTCCTTGGCTTTTCGGGATTTTCGTTTTGAAAGATAATCTGGAGAGCAACTTTAACTGACAGTGGAAGACGTCTCCCTGCTCACCCCATTCCCTCAGTTAATAGGTTTACACTCTTAACAAAAATCTAGTTTAAAGGTACTTCAAAGAATTGTGATGAGTTTCTATCTCAGTCCATTTATCAGAGGTGTTGTTATCTCTGCAGAAATGGATAGGATTGTTTTTAAGGACCTTTCTTTTCTCGTGGAGTATGTTTTTTACATGTTGAACAGATGTCCTGCATCAAGTCAGACCACTGGTCCATCTTGCCTAGTACTCTAACTGGTAGTGGCTTCCTGAGGTTTCTGGTGTTACCCAGGTATTACCCAATTCAGTTGCTTGAAATCCTTTTAACTGGAGATGCTGGTAATTGAACTTGTGCCCTTCTGCATACAATAAGAACATAAAAGCATAAGAAGTGCCCTGCTGGATCAGACCAGTGGTCCCACTAGTCCAGCATCCTGTCTCACACAGTGGCCAACCAGGTCCTCTGGATGGCCAACAACAGGGCATAGAAGCCGAGGCCTTCATAAGAACATAAGAAGAGCCCTGCTGGATCAGACCAATGGGCCATCTAGTCCAGCATCCTGTCTCACACAGTGGCCAACCAGTTCCTCTGGAGGGCCAACAACAGGGCATGGAGGCTGAGGCCTTCATAAGAACATAAGAAGAGCCCTGCTGGATCAGACCAATGGGCCATCTAGTCCAGCATCCTGTCTCACACAGTGGCCAACCAGTTCCTCTGGAGGGCCAACAACAGGGAACAGAGGCTGAGGCCTTCATAAGACCATAAGAAGAGCCCTGCTGGATCAGACCAATGGACCATCTAGTCCAGGATCCTGTCTCACATAGTGGCCAACCAGTTCCCCTGGACAGCCAACAACAGGGCACAGAAGCCGAGGCCTTCCCCTGATGTTGCCTCCTGGCTCTGGGATTCAGACGAGTACTGCCTCTGAATGTGGAGGCTCTCCTCATTCACCATAGCTAGGAGCCCCTGATAGACATCTTCCATGAATCTATCTAATCCCCTTTGCAATGGTTCCCACGCTCACAGTAGTTCCCACTGCAAGGGTAGAGATGGCTGTCAAGGACACTGCGAATCTGTGTTCCACACTTTGACCAAGAAAAAAAAACGGCGGCAAAACAGATACCTCCCCCAAGTGCCAAATCTCTTGTTATGTCTTACAACATGGGCCAGGTCAACAAACATCTATGAGAGTAGTCACAACCTTGATCTAAGCATCATTTGGGGTGGGAAATGACTCAGGGCTTGCTAATACTGCCTTTGGGGGGGGGAATGACTCTCAAGAGCACAAAAAGTGCTCCTCAACAAGCCTGGTGTCTGCTTTGCCCAGTAACACAACCGTCCCGTTGTGCTGAGTGCCACTCTACCACATATTGGCCAATACCCTTTCGCTCCGTGCATGGAACACCTCATTTCCCAACATTCCTTCCTGCCCTGGCAGCGGCTTCTGACTGCTGGAAAGCTCATCCACAGGGTCATGGAACTGCATGGAGGAACAGCCATGAGGACGGGGGTGGGGGAGAACGGGACAGAAGAACTGAAACCATTCTTCATTCCTCTCCTGTAAGCCCACTCCACTGAGGAAAGGGGGTCAGTTTCATCCCCTGCCCCCTCCTCGCTCCAGCCTGACAACAGTGCATTCGGCTATTCCATGGGAGAACTCCCCTGAGTGCTTTGCTTGCCATAAGCATAGTAAGCAGGGCTATTTTGGGGCAGGAACGCACAGGAACGGAGTTCCGTCTGGCTTCCAAGTTGGCCATGCCCAGCAGGAACTCATTAGCATAATAGGCCACTCCCAACAGCAGAAACTCATTAGGATTGGCTACATTAGGGGTGTGTGGCCTAGGGTTGCCAGCCTCCAGGTGGGGCCTGGGCATCTTCCGCTTTTACAACTGATCCCCAGCTGACATAGGTCAGTTTCCCTGGAGAAAACGGCTGCTTTGAAGGGGGGACTCTATGGCATTGTACCATGCTGAGGGGCAGGGGTCATTTCGTAGAAAAAGAGCTAGGGGAACTCATTAGCATATCTCATTAGTATATGCCGCACCCCCTGACATCACAAGGCCCGGCAGTGGACCTGCAAGGCCGGCGGGAGTGTGAGGAAGCCCCGCCAAGGCCCTCCCTGGCCCCAGGCAGGCAGGGGTGGGGAGAGGCGGGGAGGAAGCAACTTACCCTCCCTCTTCTCCTGCCTCCTCCTGGCTGAATGAGGGCCGGAAGCGGGGCGGCCGGATGCAGGGGGCGGGGCTTCGTCGTGTGCCCTGCCCCCTGCACCTCACCCGGGGGTTCCCCCGTGATCCCCCCCG
>NW_015170333.1:21131-23027 GCF_001447785.1 Gekko japonicus | reverse complement strand
ATATAGGAGTTGTTGGGCAGGATGAACTTTCCCTGCAACAGCTCTGTGTTCCATGACAATCACATGGCTTTAGGGCTGCCAACCCCCCAACGGGGGCGGGTTTCCCCCCGGTTTCCGCCCCCCCAATCCACTGCTGGCCAGCTGGTGACCATAGAGGTTTTTTACCCACATGCTAGAGTGTCCCTTGCACGATGTGCCTGGCATGATGATGTCACTTCCGGGTGATGTCACTGCAGCATGCATGCCTCACGCACCATAAAACTCCAGGAACCAGGCTGGAGCCCCCCGCTGGGACCAAGGTAAGACCTGGCAACTATGGGTTCGTTTTGCATTTCCCCACCAAAGCAGGATTCCCTAACCACAAGTTCATGCTTGCTTACGGGGCTTTCTTGTGTTGGTTCTCCCTGTGGGTGATTATTCCCAGGATGGCGTTCTCTTCATAGCTGTGACCGCAGGTTTTATTCTTTACCGGTTTCTTCATTTCCACCTGTAATAATTAATTAGACTGTACTTTTCCCCCTCAAATTAATTTTTCAAGAAACGAACATAACAATAAATTCCGGAATGAACACAGTTATGAATGAAGCCACAAAGGACACACACTTTGGCTCCAGCATCATCGCTTACCTGTGTGATGGGGCATATGAAATTCATCTGACTTTGGGTCACAGCTAGATCTTCGTCGACTTGTTCGAGGGCCTCGTTTCCCCCTGCATCCAGCTGAACACCGACTGTAGTGTGGGAAGAGAAGGAGAAAAAATTAAGCAGAAGCATAGCTGGTGTCCTTGAAGTAGCTGTTGCTGGTACTTGCTGTTAGTTCTAGCAAAATCAGAAATGAAGTCTCCCCCCCGGAACTTGAACTTGGATAGTGGACGCAGCTGCCTTGACCTAGAGGCTTCACGTGCTTGCAGCTGTTTGACCTGCAGTGCTGGAGACATGACCACAGTCTCGATCTGAGATCTGGTGGAAGAATGCAGCGGGAGAGGAGGAGGAGGTATGGAATCCAGCGTCTTCTTCCCAGGCCCGCAGCCAGGATATTTTTTTTGTTCGGGGGGGTATTAAAATTTTAAGGGGGCAGTTAAATTTCAGTTAATTAAATTAATCTGCATGCCTGCCTTTGGCTCATGGGGATGCTTTTGAAAGACTCACCACGACCAAGGTGCTATACACCAAGACTGGGCTAGCAGAAAGGGGGATTGTTGGAGATGTACTGAAGGTGCCACTCTTGGGTGCCCTTCTAGGCTTTCTTGCCCTGTGGAAGGGAACCCAAAAGGCAATTAAATGCCCTCTGCGGAAGGGAACTCAAAAGGCATCTAAATACCTTCTGGAGGCAGTTGAATGCCCTTCGAGCTGTCTTTTCCCGGGTCCCATGATGCCTCCCCCCAAATCCCACAGTGGGAGGGAGAGGAAAACCCAACGACAAGCCGTGGCGGACTGCCAGCCACAGGCAACAGGGGGCTCTGCCCTCAAAAATACGGATTCTGGCATGGCTATTTGTGGGGTGGGGTTTTTAATTAAGGGGGTGGGCACCTCGAAATGCCCCACTGTGGCTACGGGCCTGCTTCTTCCTCTCCTGAACTGACATTATCATCCATTTTCAGTGAGGGGGCCCCACGTGTATGGCCACAAATGTCAGTTGGGGGGGCACGTGTATGCCACCCATGCCAGGCCCCATGTTCACAAGACTCACTTGACTGTGTGGTCCTGTATGCTATGTGTATGCCACCCCATATGCACAGCACCCATTTGACCATGTGGTCCTCAAGTAGCCAGAGATATGCACCTGATTGCCGGTGTCTGTGTATGGATACCCCTCCCCCACCCATTCTAGGGTTTGAACACGTAACCATGTTCCTATCGATGCTTACTTAAGCAATAAGGGCAGGCAGAAATATA
>NW_015170333.1:20402-21061 GCF_001447785.1 Gekko japonicus | reverse complement strand
GACAGAAACTGCTCTTTTTCAAGAACACCTCTTATCAGAACTATGGCTTGCCCAAGGTCATCCAGCCAGGTAGAAGTGCAGGAGTGGGGAATCAAACCCAGCTCTACCAGATTAGCGTCCGCATACTTAACCACCACACCAAACTGGGTCTACAGCGAATCTAAGATAAAGTGTGCCATACAGGATATCAAGGACAGAATCCACCTTCCTGTTCTGGGCAGATGTCAAGCTTCCATCCATCCAAGAAGATATTGTGATCAAAAAGTCTTATTTGCAGACTTCTGTGGCATTTTTGCTTGAGCTCAGGGTACTTGATGGATCACCCTTCCCCACACTGTCCAGCCTAAAAGTTAACATCCTTCTCACAAGCCCCCATCTCTGTAACCGTGCCTGCAGAAGTGAAGCAGGTGGCAACCAAGGACGGGACTCTTTCAGTGATGGCCCCTCACCTGCAGAATGCCTTTCTCCAGAGGTCATTTCGGGGGGGATCGCGGGGGAATGCAGTTCCCCCGGGTAAGGTGCGGGGGGCGGGGCACATGACGAAGCCCCGCCCCCTGCTTCCAGCCACCCCGCTTCCGGCCCTCATTCAGCCAGGAGGAGGCAGGAGAAGAGGGAGGGTAAGTTGCTTCCTCCCCGCCTCTCCCCACTCCTGCCTGCCT
>NW_015170333.1:17344-20358 GCF_001447785.1 Gekko japonicus | reverse complement strand
CTTGCAGGTCCACTGCCAGGCCCCTGATGTCAGGGGGTGTGGCATATGCTAATGAGTTATGCTAATGAGTTCCCCTAGCTCTTTTTCTACGAAACAACCCCTGCCTTTCTCCCTGAGGCCCACCTGCCACCTAACCTAATCTCTTTTAGCTGTCAGGCCATTTCTTTTTACTCTTTTTCTACAAAAAGAGCCCTGAAGGATTTCATGAGAGATATAAATATATAGGAGTTGTTGGGCAGGATGAACTTTCCCTGCAACAGCTCTGTGTTCCATGACAATCACATGGCTTTTTGGCTGCCAACCCCCCAACGGGGGCGGGGTTTCCCCCGCTTTCCCCCCCCCCCCCCAATCCACTGCTGGCCAGCTGGTGACCATAGAGGTTTTTTACCCACATGCTAGAGCGTCCCTTGCACGATGTGCCTGGCATGATGATGTCACTTCCGGGTGATGTCACTGCAGCATGCATGCCTCACGCACCATAAAACTCCAGGAACCAGGCTGGAGCCCCCCGCTGGGACCAAGGTAAGACCTGGCAACTATGGGTTCGTTTTGCATTTCCCCACCAAAGCAGGATTCCCTAACCACAAGTTCATGCTTGCTTACGGGGCTTTCTTGTGTTGGTTCTCCCTGTGGGTGATTATTCCCAGGATGGCGTTCTCTTCATAGCTGTGACCGCAGGTTTTATTCTTTACCGGTTTCTTCATTTCCACCTGTAATAATTAATTAGACTGTACTTTTCCCCCTCAAATTAATTTTTCAAGAAACGAACATAACAATAAATTCCGGAATGAACACAGTTATGAATGAAGCCACAAAGGACACACACTTTGGCTCCAGCATCATCGCTTACCTGTGTGATGGGGCATATGAAATTCATCTGACTTTGGGTCACAGCTAGATCTTCGTCGACTTGTTCGAGGGCCTCGTTTCCCCCTGCATCCAGCTGAACACCGACTGTAGTGTGGGAAGAGAAGGAGAAAAAATTAAGCAGAAGCATAGCTGGTGTCCTTGAAGTAGCTGTTGCTGGTACTTGCTGTTAGTTCTAGCAAAATCAGAAATGAAGTCTCCCCCCCGGAACTTGAACTTGGATAGTGGACGGCAGCTGCCTTGACCTAGAGGCGACACGTGCTTGCAGCTGTTTGACCCGCAGTGCTGGAGACATGACCACAGTCTCAATCTGAGATCTGGTGGAAGAATGCAGCGGGAGAGGAGGAGGAGGTATGGAATCCAGCGTCTTCTTCCCAGGCCCGCAGCCAGGATATTTTTTTTGTTCGGGGGGGTATTAAAATTTTAAGGGGGCAGTTAAATTTCAGTTAATTAAATTAATCTGCATGCCTGCCTTTGGCTCATGGGGATGCTTTTGAAAGACTCACCACGACCAAGGTGCTATACACCAAGACTGGGCTAGCAGAAAGGGGGATTGTTGGAGATGTACTGAAGGTGCCACTCTTGGGTGCCCTTCTAGGCTTTCTTGCCCTGTGGAAGGGAACCCAAAAGGCAATTAAATGCCCTCTGCGGAAGGGAACTCAAAAGGCATCTAAATACCTTCTGGAGGCAGTTGAATGCCCTTCGAGTGGTCTTTTCCCGGGTCCCATGATGCCTCCCCCCAAATCCCACAGTGGGAGGGAGAGGAAAACCCAACGACAAGCCGTGGCGGACTGCCAGCCACAGGCAACAGGGGGCTCTGCCCTCAAAAATATGGTTTCTGGCATGGCTATTTGTGGGGTGGGGTTTTTAATTAAGGGGGTGGGCACCCCGAAATGCCCCACTGTGGCTACGGGCCTGCTTCTTCCTCTCCTGAACTGACATTATCATCCATTTTCAGTGAGGGGGCCCCACGTGTATGGCCACAAATGTCAGTTGGGGGGGGCACGTGTATGCTACCCATGCCAGGCCCCATGTTCACAAGACTCACTTGACTGTGTGGTCCTGTATGCTATGTGTATGCCACCCCATGTGCACAGCGCCCATTTGACCATGTGGTCCTCAGGTAGCCAGAGATATGCACCTGATTGCCGGCGTCTGTGTATGGATACCCCTCCCCCACCCGTTCTAGGGTTTGAACACGTAACCATGTTCCTATCGATGCTTACTTAAGCAATAAGGGCAGGCAGAAATATATCTTCATATATTAAAAGGTAAGTAAAATGCCCAGGGGTAGATTAGGATCCATTGCCGTGATTACAAAGCTTGGCAGCTTGTTAGCCATGAATACAGAAAGAAAATGTGAATCATATCTTTAAACAGACGGGCAGGTTTCCAAGGTATAATGGGAAAGTCTTGAATGAAAGTAAAATTATCTAGGTAGTTCCCCTTTAGTCTAACACCTGGGAACTGAAGAACTAAAATGGCCTCCAAAAACTTATCCACTCTAGAAGAAGAAGAAGAGATTGGATTTATACCCCGCCCTTCACTACCCAAAGGTGTCTCAGAGCGGCTTACAAACTCCTTTCCCTTCCCCTCCCCACAGCAGACACCCTGTGAGGTAGGTGGGGCTGAGAGAGCTCCGACAGAAACTGCTCTTTTTCAAGAACACCTCTTATCAGAACTATGGCTTGCCCAAGGTCATCCAGCCAGGTAGAAGTGCAGGAGTGGGGAATCAAACCCAGCTCTACCAGATTAGCGTCCGCATACTTAACCACCACACCAAACTGGGTCTACAGCGAATCTAAGATAAAGTGTGCCATACAGGATATCAAGGACAGAATCCACCTTCCTGTTCTGGGCAGATGTCAAGCTTCCATCCATCCAAGAAGATATTGTGATCAAAAAGTCTTATTTGCAGACTTCTGTGGCATTTTTGCTTGAGCTCAGGGTACTTGATGGATCACCCTTCCCCACACTGTCCAGCCTAAAAGTTAACATCCTTCTCACAAGCCCCCATCTCTGTAACCGTGCCTGCAGAAGTGAAGCAGGTGGCAACCAAGGACGGGACTCTTTCAGTGATGGCCCCTCACCTGCAGAATGCCTTTCTCCAGAGGTCATTTCGGGGGGGATCGCGGGGGAATGCAGTT
>NW_015170333.1:2433-16952 GCF_001447785.1 Gekko japonicus | reverse complement strand
TCTGGCCGCCCCACTTCCGGCCCTCATTCAGCCAGGAGGAGGCAGGAGAAGAGGGAGGGTAAGTTGCTTCCTCCCCGCCTCTCCCCACCCCTGCCTGCCTGGAGCCGGGAAGGGCCTTGGCGGGGCTTCCTCGCACTCCCGCCGGCCTTGCAGGTCCACCGCCAGGCCCCTGATGTCAGGGTGTGTGGCATATGCTAATGAGTTATGCTAATGAGTTCCCCTAGCTCTTTTTCTACGAAACGACCCCTGCCTTTCTCCCTGAGGCCCACCTGCCACCTAACCTAATCTCTTTTAGCTGTCAGGCCATTTCTTTTTACTAAGGCTTTTTACTTAGATTCTTGGGAGCCAGTTTGGTGTTAGTGGTTAAGTGCGCAAACTGTAATCTGGGAGAACCGGGTTTGATTCCCTACTACTCCACTTGCAGCTGCTGGATGACCTTGGGCAAGCCATAGTTCTGACAAGAGCTGTTCTTGAAAAAAGAGCAGTTTCTGTCAGAGCTCTCCCAGCCCCACCTACCTCACAGGTTGTCTGTTGTGGGGAGGGGAAGGGAAAGGAGATTGTAAGCCGCTCTGAGTGAAGGGCGGGGTATAAATCCAAGCTCTTTCTCCTCCTCCTCCTCCTCCTCCTCTTCTTCTTCTTCTTCAACTGTGTTTACAGTCTGTTTCTCACCTGAGATCTGTTTTACAAGTACCATTTTAGTATACTAAACATTTGGTGCTGTTTTTACACTCTGAGTTTTTAATTGCTGGGGTTTTTTTACTGCTTTTTAATGACTTGGTTATGATTAGAACACATGAAGATATGACTCTGCCTTGTACTGAATGAAGCCTTTGGTCCAGCAAGGTCAGTATTGTCTACTCAGACTGGCAGCCGCTCTCCAGGGTCTCAGGTAGAAGCCTTCCACATCAGCCACCACCTGATCCTTTTAACTGGAGATGCTGCCTGTTGAACCTAGGGCCCCCTGCACACCAAGCAGTGCTCTGCCATTGAACCACAGCCCCTCCCATGACTCAAGCAGGTCTTTGGAGAGGTGCCAGATCAATTTACTAACTTAAGAAAAGGGGCTGTTTTATTCAGCCACTATCTACACTGACTGGCAGTGGCTGTCTCAGACAGAAGCCTTCCCTAGTCTTTTAACCAAACCTTTTTGAACTGGAGTTGCTGGGGCCTGTACCTGCGACCTAAGGTATACAAAGCCTGTGCCGTACCACTGAGCTTGTCTTCAGCTCTCTTACTAACTTAAGAAAAGGGGCTGTTTTATTCAGCCACTATCTACACTGACTGGCAGTGGCTGTCTCAGACAGAAGCCTTCCCTAGACTTTTAACCAAACCTTTTTGAACTAGAGTTGCTGGGGATTGTACCTGCAACCTAAGGTATACAAAACCTGTGCCATACCACTGAGCTTGTCTTCAGCTCTCTCCCTGTTACAGTGAATGCATGTACATCCTGCATAGAGGTGCATACCTCTGCTCGTAAGAAAGAGCCATTTGCAACTGCAATGGGGGACCAGTACCTGGGTAGGGCTCGTAGCACACATTCAGTCGTACATGTGTTGAGTGTAACATGAGAATCACTCAACATGTATTTAAAAAAATAGTGTACATTGTACACGGATTGTATGTGTGTTCACGGTAACTTGTGAAACAGGGCTTGTCTTCAGCAGAGGAGAAAGAGAGGGAGGGGAAAGAGAGAGAGAGGGGGACCGAGAGAGATCATTTCACCTTCTTGTAATACATGTTTCAATAATTACTCAAGGAGAATATAGAACTCCCAAGTTGGTGACTATGTCCAAAGCAGATGTTCAAAGCGATGGGTATGTATTGGGTCAGTGCCAAGAAGATAAGCAGGATTATGGATGCCACGTGAGAGAAGATTTAGGCATATGAATGGGAGATTTGTACAGTTCCAGCAAATGAGCATGCATTTGCCGTGCACGGGACAAACGGCACGGGGCTGTCAGCCTTCTGTTAAGCAATGTTGTGTTCTGCAAGACTTAGGGGACCCAGGCTCAGCACTGGGGTCCCTTTACAGGGGCCGACCTCGATCCTCAAACATGTGAAGTAACAATCAAGGGCCAAATTAGTCATGAGTCCCGGAGATCCATCCAAGTATTTTTCTAATTGGTTAAAAAAAGAGAGGAAAATTTAATCCATCACAGCTGCTGATCAGGACTAGAGCCCTGGCATCAGGGAGGGGGATTTTATTCACCCTTTTCTGACTTTGTCCCCCCTTCCCCTGGGAGCTGCCAGTTGCTCTGCTGAGGGGAGTATACAGGTTGCCTGCAGATAATAAGGCTCTTGGGAGGCGTTTCAGTCAGGATAATGGTATGGGGCGCATGTATCCTCCAGTGCTTCACCTGGCTTAGTTAGGGTGGCCAGCTCTGGGTTGGGCACTCCCTGGAGAGCTGGGGAGACCTGGGTTTGGGGAGGGGAGGGACCCTAGCTTGGTTGCCTACCAACAGCCACTGAGGGAAAAGTTAGTCCCACAGAGGAGCCAAGCAGCAGAAGTGTCTTCGTCAAGGGAGAGAGAGCTGTCTGTCAATTATTCTGACAGGCAACAGTGGCTGAAGTGGGAGTGGGTGGGGAAGAGGAGCAGACCCAGCACCCGGCCCATGGCACGTGGGTACTCTTGAGTGGTGGCTGATGGCCCAATGGCTGATGGAACCACACTGCACAGCCAATGGGAGAGCTGGAAATGGGCAATATGCTAAGAGAATTATTATACAGAGAAGATACATAGATGCATACATACATAGACGCATACATTGCATCAATGCTCCCTTTAAGCTGTGGAGTCTTGTGAGCAAAAATTCAACTTTGTGAGCTACTGGCATGAAAGTTTTGAGGGATTCGGCTACAGCATAAATTAGTTTGCTCTGGAGCCATCCTTCCTGAGCTAAGAGAAAAACGTGTGAGCCGGAGGCTAAAAAATTGTGAGCTAGCTCACACTAACTCAGCTTAAAGGGAACCCTGACAGACATACATGTATACATACACAGAGAGTGTGTGTATGGGGTCCCAACGGGGACCCATAATGGCTTACATCTTCAGCCCCTCCTCCCTTTTATGTGCACCAAATCGGGAGGTAGATTAGGCAGTGAGCTAAGGTTGTAGACACTAGCACCACACAAAAAGGTTCTGGGGTAGTGTCTGGTCTGCTCCCCTAACAGCTGTGTGAGTGGAAGACATTCAGCTGGTACAGCCCCATGTCACTCTATCCTCGTCTGCTCTTATTTGAAATTCTTCCGGCCACGCAGCTAGAAAGCACAGAAGCCTGAGTTTGAACCCTGCTTTGTGGCTGCGTGGCCATTAAGAGAGACCGAAGAATTCTCCCCAAGCGGCGGCAAACAATCCTCTTGGGAGCTCCAGTCTTGCACCCATCAGCAAAATGGGGGGAAAGCAACTATTGACTCTTCCCCCCCCCTTGCATCACAGTTGCCTCTTCCAGGGAAAACACAGAGAGGACGGTATATCCCCCCCCCCAAGGACAAGTTAACATTCAGAGTGGTACCGGTGGTGGTTCGCTTTAGAAAAACAACCCCACCTGAGTACTGAAAATCTGCTCTGCAATGCACCCACCGAGAGCTTCCGTTTCATGACTGGCAAAAGTAGCTCCCAGAAACATAAAAGTCAGCTCTCCCCTGCCCTAAATGATCCACTTTCTGGGTTTCCCCCACTTTTCGGTGCTCCTTCCCAAACCTGGTTTTGTTCTGACCTTTGGAGGAAAATCAAGAGTCAGAATTCCTTTGCACACTGCGTGGATGGGAATACGAGCCTTTTTGCAGGCACTGCCCACATTCTTTGCTTCACCACCACCTTACACATATAGATGCCCCTTGCCACCAGAGGGCTTTTTTTTTTTAATCGCTACCAAATTTTAAGTTAAGTGATGTGTCAATGATCAAACGTAATAAGGGACTTTAAGCCAGGGGTCATTTCCTGCAGGAGCGGCGCTCCGGCAGTAAAGAGCCCAGGGGGCGGGCACATGCAACAAGCCCCACCCCCTGCTCCCAGCAGCCGTCAGTCAAAGCAAGAAGCAGCCAGGTAAGTTGCAGAGCCCCCCCGCCCCCCAGTCCAAAACAGTCCAGTAGCACGGAGCCTGAGCGGTGGGTGTTGCCTTCTGACACACGTCCGGTGATGTCAGGGGGTGTGGCATATGCAAATGAGTTATGCTAATAAGCTCCTGCACCTCTTTTTCTACGAAATGACCCCTGCTTTAAGCCATACTGGAGTGTCAATTACCAAAAGAAATGGGCATACTGCTATAGTTTAAAATTGGTAATCAGTCTAACTCTGTGAGGTCATGCTGTACAGATGGTGTAGCCGACTTATGGTGACCATGCAGAGTTTTCAAGGCCAGAGGTGTTTGTCACAGCCTGCCCCTGAATAGCAATCCAGGACTTCCTGGGTGGTTTCCTGTCTAAGTACTAACCAGGGCCAGCCCTGCTTAACTTCCAAGATCTGATGAGATCAGGCCAGCCTGGGCTGTCCAGGTCGGGGGCAAATGCTATACTAACGCCCCAGTAACATGGAGGAAGGCTGGGACACGGGCAGTGCATGGGAAAATAGCACGTGGACACTCCACTGCAGCTGCAGACGCCTTTGCATTTGCTGCAGCAGCAGAAGGAACACCACATGAACGCAGCCTTCGTTAAACAAACCAGATTAAAACCGCTTGCACAATACACTTCAACTGGGGTCAAGATGACTTGTGCAAATTCTAGTACCTGCTTACATTGAACTCCTCCCCTTTATTAGCACAGGTATGCTTTGATATACTGAAAATGCTCCTAAGGGATTGTTGCGTTGTTGCTATCAAAAAAAAAAAAAGGTCACCTCCAAGTAGGGCAGACTGAAAATAGTCTGGGCTTTTCCTTTTGGGGGGTGGCACACATAACTGATACCAATATAACAGGGCTGCCAACTTTGAGGTGAGTTACCCTGATCTTCAAAACTGAATTAAAAGAATAAAAGCAGAAGCAATAACTTAAAAACAGCAGACACCACTCAAATCATCTGCAGGAACATTTTTTCACCAGAATGCCCACTTCGCTAACTCCACCTTGCTCACCCTTCTAAAAAGCAGACTTTCTGATACTATCTGGGGGGGTCATTCCACCAAGTAGGGACCGTCCCTTGAAAGAGATGGTCTCCACTTGCCTGTGAGATGGAACATTACACAAACAAGCTAAGAAAAGGTGACACGGGGGGGGGGCATATTGGGAAAGTCGGTGCTACAGATATGTGGGTCCCAGGCCAGGAATGACTTTACAGGTAATAACAAACACCTTAATGAGCAAGGAAGCTAACAGGTAACCACTGTAAGGCTTGTAAAGCAGGTATAATATGCATGTCATGCTTGGCCTTCAGACATAAATGAGTGACTGCGTTTCGAACCGATGGAAGCTCCCCAATTGTCTTCAAGGTTCTTCCCATACACAATGCATTCCAGTAGTCTAGTCTCAAAGTTACTGTGGCACAGATCAGTGCGTCCAAGTCAGCTGAGTCTAGGTAAGGGGCCAAGTTACACATCAGATGAAGATGGAAGAAGGTACTTTCCCACAGCTGAATTTACCGTCTTTTCTAATAACAGAGTTGGCTCCAACATAACCCCCAAGCTCTGCACTGAATTAGATAGGATGTGTTTAGCCCCACCCAAAATGGACAAAATGACCTCCAAAATTTCAGTTTTTCCCCACCAGCATCACCTCTGCCAGACATGATTTTATTAGAATGTAAGCTTTCTTGGACTAGCCCCCATTTCACTGGGTGCATGATTGCATCTAGGAATCTGACCCAGTGGATCCCATGAGGTTCCCTAGTTACCACGTCTAGTAACCACTGACGGACCTCTCCTCCACAAATCTGTCTAGAAATCAACCCTGACTGTTCCCTGGAAGGCCAGATAATGAAACTGAAGCTCAAATACTTTGGCCACCCAATGAGAAGGGAGCACTCACTGGAGAAGACCCTGATGCTGGGAAAGATTGAAGGTCAAAGAAGACGGGGGCGGCAAAGGATGAGATGGCGAGACAGTGTCATCGATGCAACGAACATGAAATTGAGGAAACTTCAGAGGACGGCAGAAGACAGGAAGGCCTGGCAGGATCTGGTCCATGGGGTCGCGAAGAGTCGGACTCGACTGTACGACTGAACAACAACAACATGTTTGTTGCCATCACTGGGAGGGAATTCCACAACTTAATTACCCAATGAGCAAAGAATGGGTAGTTTCTGCTGTCCATCCTGAATCTTTTGTCCGTCAACTTAGGTCCCTGCTACACGGCAGGGAAAAAACGAGGCGAAGCGCGGCTTTTAAAAGCCGCACCAAAAAAGAAACGCCGCGGCGGGATCCCACGGATCCCATTAGTGGCGCGTCGTTGCTCCCTGGCACGATCAGATGCCGGGGAGGAAGCTACGAGTGGGAGGGGGAGGCTGCCGAACTGCGCATGCTCGAGCATGCGCAGTACGGCAGGGGGCCGGGGATGCGGTGGCGGCAAGACGCGCCGCCGATCCCACGGCCAGGATAACGCGGCTCAACCGGATGAACCACCGAAGGTAGGTGGTTCATCTTTGACACGTGTCATCGGGGGAAGGGCCGGGTTGGAGGCGAGAGCGCGACGCCAGCCAGATGTTGGCGTGGGATCGCGCCCGTTTGATGTGCCTCCAATTCGGCCCGCTCCCGGCCCAAACTGCCTCGTATGAACGGGGCCTTAATTAATCTTTTCAGAGTGACACAGAAGGGAAAAGGTCAACAGGTCACTGCTGTGTTCCTGCAGCTCTGGGACTCCTGGATAGCTCAGCCTACCCTGATCTCATCAGCTGTTGGTTGCTAAGCATGGTTGGCCCTGGTTAGTCCTTGGATGGGATGGGACCAAGGAAGTCCGGGGTTGCCATGCAGAGGCAGGCAATGGCAAACCACCTCTGTTCATCTCTTGCCTTAAAAACCCCAGAGTTACATAGGCTGGCTGTGACTTTATGGTGCTTTCCATGATGGGACTGCTAATTACTCAGGGATCGACTGCCACTCATATTGTACAAATGATGGAGGGGGCAGGATTAAGGATACAGGGCTATCTGTCCTGACCTGGAGGGGATATCTGTCCTGACCTGGATGGCCCAGGCTAGCCTGATCTTGTCAGATCTCAGAAGCTAAGCAGGGTCGGCCCTGGTTAGTCCTTGGATGGGAGACCACCAAAGAATTCCAGGGTTGAGACACAGAGGCAGGCCATGGCAAACCACCTCTGTTCATCGCTTGCTTCGAAAACCCTATAGGGTCACCATAAATTGGCAGCAACTTGATCGCAAAAAAAGGGGGGTGGGAGTTTACAGAGAATGTCATCCTTCATTGGCTGAATTGCAACACTTGATCAGTCAGTTAAATAAGCTCCATCTTTTGTTCTGATGGCCCAAAGGTCCCCATCCCCCGCTAGCCAATCTTTGTCTTATCACTGGACCTCCTCAAATACCTCCTTCTCCTTTTCTACATTTACACTAACTGGAAGACTGCTGGAAGAATTTCAGGGCCATTGATGGTGGGATGTGGCGCCAGTCTCCAGGTGGTGGCTGGAGATCACCTGGAGCTGCAATTGGTCTCCAGGGAAAGAAGATCAGTTCCCCTGGAGAAAAGAATGGCTTTGGAAGGTGGACTCTGTGGCATTATACCCCATTGGAGTCTCTCTCCTCCACAAACCCTGCCCTCCCCAGGCTCCATCCCCCAAATCTCCAGGTATTTCATAATACAGAGCTGGCAACCCTAGGTCATGTGGCCAGTAACATCTCAGCATGAAGAAGGAGGAGGAGGAGGAGGAGGAGGAAACTGGATTTATACCCCGTCCTTCTCTCGGAGTCTCAGAGCAGCTTGCAAAGTCCTTCCCCTCCCCACAACAGACACCCTGTGAGGTAGGTGGGGCCGAGAGAGCTCTTACAGAAACGGCTCTTTTCAAGAACACCTCTGACAGAACTATGGCTTGGCCAAGGCCACACTAGCAGCTGCAAGTGGAGGAGTGGGTAATCAAACCCGGTTCTCCCATATTAGAGTCCACGCACTTAACCACTACACCACCCAGGTACTTGGCTTAACATTTATTAAAATGTTTATACCTCTCCTCCCCTCTCACTGGGAGTGGGGGGACGAAGATAGCTTACAGAAGAAAACACTGCAAATGAAAGACCCAGCAAAACATTAACACCAAAAAATCCTTTAAAAAAACACACCCATTTCAAACAACATCAGCAGTTCAGAACACACCAACATGCAAACAGTCAAATGGAGCTCATTAAAATCCTCCCAAGGCCCTACTAGATAGCACAGATTTACAAAGTTGTCAAAAAATGCGTGGTGTGGATGTTTTGCTCGTGTGCTCCACAAGCCCTCCACCCAAGGCCTACACCTGATTGGAGGCGGATCTAATCATCCTCTTAGAAGGCACAGATGGAAAGAAAAAGAAATTGCTACATGGCCTCGGACAGAGGCTGCTGCCTAAACATTGGGGGTCCCAGGCTACAAAGAGCTCTGAAGGTAAGAACCAGGCAACGTGCCATGTTAACCTGGTTGGTAGGCCTTCATCTAACATCTTATTTAGTAGAGAACCTTTTTACCCCACCTACACCTAGGTGAAAGAACCCAGAGGATTCAAAGGTAGGTGGGAAAATAACATCTGTAGTAATCCAAGCGTCTCTCTGATATGAGGCTTACTGGATGACCTCGGGACCCTCCCACTATCTCGGATTAACCTATTTCACAGAGTGGTTGCGAAGACACCATTGGGAAAGGAGACCCACGTAGATCACCCTGAGCTGTCTGGAAGAAGGCCAGGATAAAAAGAAATGATTGGTAATAGATGCAGTTTTCAACGGGAGTGGAGTTCCAAGAAGCCAAGCGTTGCATGTAAGATTAGCTAAGCATGACTTGACTTCCTAGTTCTTATTCATCCTGTGCTCTGGGTACAGTCAGAAGATGTACGATACGTGGCCCTGGTTGTAGCTGGGCAGGTCTGATGGGAGACCTCTTAGAAATCCCATGGGTGTTGGCTTCATGGTGGAAGAGAAGAAGGATATCAATGAGAAACAAACAAACAAAAAGGTGTCTGGAGGGGTGAATCTTCTTCAGTATTAGTTGCTGTAGATTTTCCGGGCTGTATGGCCATGGTCTTGGCATTGTAGTACCTGACGTTTCGCCAGCAGTGGTGACTGGCATCCTCAGAGGTATAACACAGAAAGATGGAGTACTTTCTGTGTTAATGTGAGAAGAAAAGTGGTAGGCAGGTTATTTGTATCTACTCAGGAAGGTGGGGTAGGGCTGAGTCATTATCTTGTAGGAGTTCCCCAGGCTGTGACATGCTAATAGAGGAATCTTTCCTGAGGAGGTTCTTTTGCATATGGATTGGCTGTTCAGAATTCAGTATGTTTTCATGGATGATGTTGGGCTGAACTTCCTACTCCAGGGGTCCCCAATGTGGTGCCCACGGGTGCCAGGGCATGAACCAGCACCTTTCCTGGCACCTTCTGTGTTTTCTGAAAATGGGTGGGGCTCTTACCAAGCAGGGCTTCTGATTGGCCACTGGAGATTTGCTTGTCTGGGCAGATTAAAATAACATTTTTTTTCAGTGGCAGCTGTCACCACAGTGTTGGTTTTTATTCTCTCTCACTCCTCTTTCCCAATGTATGATTTTTTAAAATTACCCCTCTTCTCTCCTGCACTTGGTCTTCCACTGTGTGGCTGGCTCCACCCTGTGGCAGCCATTTTATGGCTGTGCCCACCAATGCTCCCTCTAACGGGAGCGGTGGCGCAGGCGGTAAAAGCCTGCAGTAATTCCATCTAGCGAACAGCCAGCCATAAGGCTGTTCGAGACCCATCGCGGCTGAGGTGAGCTCCCGGCCCTTGTCCCAGCTCCCGCCCACCCAGCAGTTCGAAAGCTCTGCAAGTAGATAAATGGGTACCTGCTCCTAGGTAGCAGGGGGCACCCTCCTCCCTATGGGGCAGTGTGCGGCAGAAGTGCGGCAGAAGTACCAGCAAGCGGCGGTGTGGCGACGAGTGGTGGCGATGAGCGGCAATGAGTGGCGGTGATAAACAACGAACGGCAAGCAATGAGCGGTGACCACAACGATTATCCGGCGCCGAGTAGCAGCTGAATCCAGGCGGAGACTGACTGGAAGGAGCGGAGGTGTACTGACGCAAGCGCGGCGGAGCCAGTGGGACAAATGCCGAAGCTACGGTCATCACAGCCGCGCACCACGAGGACCCGACCCAGAGGAGCCGGTACAAAAATAAGACCAGCACCGGCCGCCGCCGCCAGAAAGAAGGAGCCCACCACGGATAAATGAAGCCAAGAAACAACGAGAGCAACAACAAGAGAGCCTTGCTGCCTGGGTGCCGTTAGGCAGTCACTCCCCCATATATATATCATGTGGCCCTAGATAGGTATAAATTGATTGTAAACCGCTCCGAGCCTACGGGAAGGAGCGGTATATAAGTCGAATATATAAATAAATATATAAATAAATAAGCTGTGGCATCTTGTGAGCAAAAATTCTACTTTGTGAGCTATGGAGATCCTATACAATTTTCAAGGCAAGAGACATTCAGAGGTGGTTTGCCAATGCCTGCCTCTGTGTAGCAACCCTGGAATTCCTTGGTGGTCTTCCATTTTGTATAATTTTATACTACTGTTTGTTCCTTTTCAGCCACCTCGAGAAAGGTCTCCGGAGCGGCATCATATGATCTTCCTATACCTTTCTCACTTATTTATTTATGCGTCTGAATTTGCTCAACTTGCCATTCACCCAGTACCAAAATAGGTCCCAAGAAGAGGAGTTTGGTCAGAGTGGTACAAACCTATGGCAGAAAAAGCCAAGCGTGACCCATGGAGACCTTTCGAGGCCTGAAGGTGACTTACTCAAGCAACTGAAATCTCTAGCTGTGATGCCTGACAGTACTCTGAGGAGACCGATTATTTGCACGTTCCACTCGAAATACAGTCATAACTAGCACCTTAGAATATCTGCGGTTTCTTTGCATAGCCAATGTGTGACATCTGTTGTCAAGTTTTTAGTTCACATTAAGAGTCGGGGGCCCGTCCTCGCAGTGTTGCCTGGAAGACACTCTTGCTCACACACACACAAATCAGAATTTGTATGGGGGGAAACCCTCCATAATTTTGGCATACGGGCCTTGATTTAGGCTGTATGCTCCTCTGATTCCCCACTCCTCCACATGAAGCCTGTTCTCTCAGCACTCTCTCAGCCTCACCTACCTCCCAAGCAGTGTTCCCTCTAAGCTGAGTTAGTGTGAGCCAGCTCAGTTTTTTAGCCTCCGGCTCACACATTTTTTGTCTTAGTTCAGAAAGGATGGCTCCAGAGCAAACTAATTTATGCAGTAGCCAAATCGCCCACTCACAACTTTAAAGCCAGTAGCTCACAAAGTAGGATTTTTGCGCACGACACTCCACAGCTTAGAGGGAAAATTGCTCACAAGGTGCCTGTTGTGGGGAGAGGAAAGGAAAGGTGATTGCGTGCCGCTTTGAGACTCATTAGGGTAGAAAAAGGCGGGGTAGAAAACTGGCTTTTCTTATTCCTCTGGCCAGGGGGTCTCCTACCACTTCCATTATTCTGTCAATTGCCTTGCACACTAATGTCGTAATGCTGATTATAAATAATCATAATGATACGTATTTATTCATTCAAAGCTACCCGCAGTTTGCGGCCTGACTGGCTTGGAACACCGCATGCTTTCAAGATTCATCTCTCCCTTCTACAAATATTGTCTTTGGGAGCGGGTCTATTCTTCTGCTGCCAACGACACACGACTGTATGCATGTTACATGATGCTGTGTGTTCCAAAGTAGCCTTTGAAACAATCCCAGCATGGCCTGTTTCTAATCTGTCTACTTTAACGTTGACCTCCACCCTGAAAACTGGGAAGGAAAACAAACAAACATCACCACCTTCTGAAGAACATCTGAAAAAGTGAGCAGTGACTCATAAAAGCTCCTACCCTGCCACGTATTTTGTTAGTCTTTAGGGCGCTACTGGACTCTTGCTCTTTTCTGTCACCACCTTCAAGACGGGTAGCCCGTGTTAGTCTATCTGCGGCAGTAGGAAAGAGCAGGAGTCCAGCAGCACCTCAAAGACTAACAGAATTTGTGGCAGAGGATGAGCTTTCGTGAGTCACTTCTCCCTTCTTCAGATCAGGCAAAAAGTCACAGAGGCTATTTGTTGTTGTTCAGTCGCACAGTCGAGTCCGACTCTTCGCGACCCCATGGACTAGCTCCCTCCAGGCCCTCCTTTCCACCGTCCTCTGAAGTTGGCTCAACTTCATGTTCGTTGCATCGATGACACTGTCTACCCATCTCATCCTTTGCCGTCCCCGTCTTCTTTGACCTTCAATCTTTCCCAGCATCAGGGTCTTCTCCAGTGAGTGCTCCCTTCTCATTGGGTGGCCAAAGTAGTTGAGCTTCAGTTTCATTATCTGGCCTTCCAGGGAACAGTCAGGGTTCATTTCTTTTCTCCTTGCAGTCCAAGGGACCTCAAGAGTCTTCTCCAGCACCATAGTTCAAAAGAATCTATTCTTCGGCGCTCGGCCTTCCTTATAGTCCAACTCTCGCAGCCATACATGACTACTGGGAATACCATTGCTTTGACCATGCGGGCTATACGCGGAGACAGATCAAGATGGGGAGCTGTGTTCGTCTGTCTGTAGCAGTAGAAAAGAGCAAGAGTCCAGTAGCACCCCAAAGACGAGCAAAATTTGTGGCAGGGGGTGAGCTTTTGTGAGTCACTGCTCACTTCTCTATCACCACCTTCAGATTCGGAGTCTGCGTGCCCATCGCCGAAAAAGAAAAGCGTTCTCTCTTTGTTTGCACAAAGAATCCTGCATCCAAGCTTGCATCTTCCATTATACAGTGTTTGGTTTAAGGTGAAGAAGGACAGAGGGGCCTTTGTTCTTTGATCTAGGTGTGGAGAACTGAAGCCTTTTCTAGAGAAGCATCATTTGGTGAATCAGCTATTGTGAGCGTTCGCAGATAAAGGAGACACATTTTCTTTTTAAAAAAAGAACCACCACCACCACCCTCATTCTGCAACGGACAACACTCACCCTTCTGAAGAATGGCTGTTACACAATACGGACCGGTTGATGAGAAATGGTTGACTTATCATTGCTCTTCCCAAAGCGCTAAGCCTGGCACCAGAAGCGAAAGAAACCCTCAAAAGCCCTGTGATTCAGGGTGGTTCAATCATGGGTCAGAGTCACCAGGACAGGCATCACGCTTGCAGCCTCTGAACTCTTCCGCGGAAGTCCCCGCACATTTTGTTTTAAAGCAGTGATCATATAATGCAATGCTTGATAGCCAAAGGGTGGCAAAAGTTTAGTGGGAGGAAGCCACAGGAATTAGGGATGCTCTGGGTCTCCAAAACATTTTCCCATTGAGAAATGAGTTCACACACACACACACACACACACACACACAGACACACATACACACACAGACACACTGTCTCCCCCACTAAAATGCCGGGACAGAGCACTTCCTTGTGAATATCCCTGAGCTGCTTCATGGTTTTTAAGGGAGGTAAAAAAGGTAAAGGTTCCCTTGCTCGAAAGCCAGTCGAATCCGACTCTAGGGTTGCGGTGCTCATCTCCGTTTCAAAGCCGAAGAGCCAGCGCTGTCCGAAGACATTTCCGTGGTCATGTGGCCGGCATGACTAAACACCAAGGCGCACGGAACGCTGTTACCTTCCCACTGAAGTGGTACTTATTTATCTATTTGCAATTTCTTGCTTTCGAACTGCTAGGTTGGCAGGAGCTGGAACTAGAGACGGGAGCTCACTCCATCATGCGGCACACTCAGGTCTCGAACTGCTGAACTACCATCCTTCCACAGCCTGCAGCTCAGCGTCTTAACCACTTGAGCCACCGCAGCTCCCATAAGGGAGGTATACAAAAAGGTTAAAAAAAAAGCATAGTTGGAAAATGTGACTTTCCATTGATTGGAAATGTATGTTTCAGACAGGTAAAGCCCTGAAGGAGTTGGGTTCAGATGCAGCTTCCTGCCATGGAAATGTGGTAACAAACCACAGGTGAGCTTCCACATAACTTGGGATGCAGTTCCCCTGCACCTCTTCAACTCATCCATATGGGAATGAACTCTGGCTTGCAAACTTGAGTTTGCAGCAGAGTAATGCATAATAAGGTAAAGGTAAAGGTTTCCCTTGCTCGAAAGCCAGTCAAATCCGATTCTAGGGTTGCGGTGCTCATCTCTGTTTCCAAGCCGAAGAGCCAGCGTTGTCCGAAGACATTTCCATGCTCATGTGGCTGGCATGACTAGATGCCAAAGTGCACAGAGCGCTGTTACTTTCCCACTGAAGCGGTACCTATTTATCAACTTGCAATTTCATGCTTTCAAACTGCTGGGTTGGCAGGAGCTGGAACCAGAGATGGGAGCTCACTCCATCATGTGGCACTCGAGTCTGAACTACTGACCTTCCAGCCTGCAGTTCAGCATCTTAACCACCTCTTT
>NW_015170333.1:2054-2315 GCF_001447785.1 Gekko japonicus | reverse complement strand
GTCCGCCCCCCCCCCCCCCGCAATTGCCGGCTTGTGAGCACAGTGCCTATATGCGGAGGAAGGGTCTGTGCTTTACCTCCCTTCCTGCGATTGGGGACGCTGCTTTCTGAACATTGGCAACACCAGGGGTCATTTCGTAGAAAAAGAGGTGCAGGAGCTCATTAGCATAACTCATTAGCATAACTTATTTGCATATGCCACACACCCTGACATCACCGGAAGTGTGCCAGAAGGCAACACCCACCGCTCAGGCTCCACTGG
>NW_015170333.1:0-1149 GCF_001447785.1 Gekko japonicus | reverse complement strand
TCATCTCCGTTTCAAAGCCGAAGAGCCAGCGCTGTCCGAAGACGTTTCCGTGATCATGTGGCCAGCATGACTAAACACCAAGGCGCACGGAACGCTGTGACCTTCCCACCGAAGTGGTACTTATTTATCTATTTGCAATTTCTTGCTTTCGAACTGCTAGGTTGGCAGGAGCTGGAACTAGAGACGGGAGCTCACTCCATCATGCGGCACACTCAGGTCTCGAACTGCTGAACTACCATCCTTCCACAGCCTGCAGCTCAGCGTCTTAACCACTTGAGCCACCGCAGCTCCCATAAGGGAGGTATACAAAAAGGTTAAAAAAAAAGCATAGTTGGAAAATGTGACTTTCCATTGATTGGAAATGTATGTTTCAGACAGGTAAAGCCCTGAAGGAGTTGGGTTCAGATGCAGCTTCCTGCCATGGAAATGTGGTAACAAAACACAAGCGAGCTTCCACCCACATAACTTGGGATGCAGTTCCCCTGCACCTCTTCAACTCATCCATATGGGAATGAACTCTGGCTTGCAAACTTGAGTTTGCAGCAGAGTAATGCATAATAAGGTAAAGGTAAAGGTTTCCCTTGCTCGAAAGCCAGTCAAATCCGATTCTAGGGTTGCGGTGCTCATCTCTGTTTCCAAGCCGAAGAGCCAGCGTTGTCCGAAGACATTTCCATGCTCATGTGGCTGGCATGACTAGATGCCAAAGTGCACAGAGCGCTGTTACTTTCCCACTGAAGCGGTACCTATTTATCAACTTGCAATTTCATGCTTTCAAACTGCTGGGTTGGCAGGAGCTGGAACCAGAGATGGGAGCTCACTCCATCATGTGGCACTCGAGTCTGAACTACTGACCTTCCAGCCTGCAGTTCAGCATCTTAACCACCTCTTTATTTCCCGACATTCTGGCAAGGGTAAGCATGCGCTTGCACACAGCTCTTCTCTGTCTTTGTACACATGACCCCTTCACACACTGACTGAATGTAGGGAAGGGGGAGCAGGGACAACGATGCTGCCCCCCCCCCCCGCAATTGCCGGCTTGTGAGCACAGTGCCTATATGCGGAGGAAGGGTCTGTGCTTTACCTCCCTTCCTGCGATTGGGGACGCTGCTTTCTGAACATTGGCAACACCAGGGGTCATTTCGTAGAAAA
>NW_015170332.1:408830-412775 GCF_001447785.1 Gekko japonicus | reverse complement strand
CAATCTCTTCTTCTTCTCTTCTTAAAAAGAATTTGTGTTTCGTGCAGGTAGTTTGGTGTAGGTAGTTTGAGAGCCAGTTTGGTGTAGTGGTTAAGAGTGGCAGGACTCCCGTCTGGGTTTGATTCCCCACTCTTCCACATGAAGCCAGCTGGGTGCCCTTCGGTCAGTCACAGCTCTCTCAGAGCTCTCTCAGCCTCACCTACCTCACAGGGTATCTGTTGTGGGGAGAGGAAGGGAAGGCGATTGTAAGCTGCTCTGAGACTCCTTTGAGTAGTAGTGAAGGGTGAGGTATAAAACTAACTCCTACTCCTCCTCCTCCTTCTTCCAGTTGGCATTTGAGGATAGAAGGGGCTGGTGGAGTGGAAGAGATAGAAGTTCCCACTCTAGTAGGCTTTGGCTGGACCTGCCTTTGGTCAGCGGAAGAGGCTCTGAGTAGCTAAACGGCAGGGTTAACCATCAGCAACATGGAACACAATCCATGAGACATCTTTTATTAGGACCAAATCAGTGATACATAATGGTGAGCAAGCTTTTGAACTCACTGGAACTCTTCATTAAGCCAAAGTTACAAATATTTTAAAACACTGAGTGGAGGCAAAAAGCAGATTTCCCTCCCAAGCATTTGGTGTCAATGTTGTGCCAGCTTGTCATTTTAACTTGCTGTGGGTGTTAGACTACAGCAAGCCTGCATGGTGTGGTAGATGTAGAGCCGATTCAGAGGGAGTTGCTTTCAAATTACTCCAGGCGAGAGGCATAAACTGATGACTCTCCATATGAAAAACAACCTCAACAAATGTCTCTGATGTCTCACTAAACGAGCAAGACTCAAAGTCCCTTTTCTGAACACAGGCTAGAAATCACTTATTTTATTAACTGAGGAGATAAATTTAAGATGTTGCAAAAGGTGTAGAGTGATGAATTGAACCCAAATTAGGTAGTCTTGCCCTATGTTCCATTGGTGTAGTCCCATGACCTCCAGATGTTATGTACCTCTCTTTATTGGCTGAATTCAGGTATCATAAACATAGAAAGAAACTATTGACAACCGTTTTATTCCCAAAATCCAAGAGCACACCCAGGACTGACTTATCTGTTAGGCATAGTAGGCAAAGTGCCTAGGGCCCCACAAAAATATTTTAATTTCTTTTAAAATCAGAAGAGAAAAATTAACTTTTACGGTCAAAGAAAATGTTTTAATTCATTTCTCCCATCAGAAAAAAATGAAATCTTTAGGACCCATGAAGATCTATTAAATGTTGCCTAAAACATTTGAAGTATTTGAAGTTACATCAAAAATAATTTTTAATATTGATATTATTATGGTGGGGGGGGCACAAAGGCAAAAGTACCTAGGGCCCACAAAAGTTATAATGTGACCCTAAGCACAATCCATGTAATAGTTAGACTTCTATTTATTTGGTCTTAAGAACACGACCTGAACAGTCTTTTTCTTTCATCCTCTCCATTTTATTTTTGTAACAACTGGCCTGATTATGTATTCTGGTGAGCCCAAAAGTTAGCACACTGTTGTGTGTCATTGGGCTGGTCCTGTTAAGAGGTATCATACTTTAGACTAGGGATGCCAGACCCCCCTAGTGGGGGCAGGGGTTTTAGGCGCTCCTCTCTGCTGCCAACCAGCTGGCCAGCAGGGGGGAATTACCCCCCCCCCACACACACACAGAGGTAAGAAGCCATAAATAAACACAACATAAATATGTGGATGACATCAGAGGGGCTATGCTCTGGTTTTTGGATAGAACTCTATGGTAGAAGCTAATTCTGCCATAGAGGCTTTGTCCACAAATCAGAGAGTCATCCCTGATGTGCTTACATCACTTCCAGGTGACATAGGCATGTTGCATTTATTTCCAGCGTCTTCC
The DNA here is from genome assembly GCF_001447785.1 of Gekko japonicus. Taxonomy (NCBI): domain Eukaryota; kingdom Metazoa; phylum Chordata; class Lepidosauria; order Squamata; family Gekkonidae; genus Gekko; species Gekko japonicus. Next base: position 410,895 of record NW_015170332.1, on the reverse strand, counting down.
CTCCCTGCTCCAGGTAAGTTTACCCCCATCCCCCACCAGCTGGTTTAACAGACTTGGCAACACTACTTTGGACCTGCACGACCTTAAACAACTTCTTTCTACACAGTCAGTCTGTGGGCCTAAGCCATGAAGCATTGGCTGCACTACTGCCACCCATTCCTCTTTCACTTCCCCCTAAATGGCAGGGATTACAGTCCTCTCTTGCTAATGTTAGAAAGCCAAGCTCAAGAGAAAGGTACAAGTCAGTTGCAAAGCCATCTGCCACAGCTGCTTTAATAATGGCCAGATCTTTCATTACAGATGTATCAGCTAAAACCCAAAGAAATCAATTCGTGTACCTCACACAAACAGGCCTTTCCCAATCCTAAACAGAAGAGGCAATTTTGCCTCCATGGAGTGCAGATTCCCTTGCATCAGTCTAATACTGGATTAGAAGTTTCTGTATATCTAACAGCACAATTCAAAGGATCAACTTTACTTGCAGTTGTACACGTTGTGACTTGTGCCAATATAGCATAATACCATTGAACTCTGCCCATTGCTATAAACCAGCCAGCTTTTAATTGGTACAATGGATAAGGCTGTTCCATAGAATGCCCTGTAAGGATGAAAGGAGATACTATGGTGGTGTTTTGGAGGCTAATGTCTCATGGTCATTGTACAAGATGCCTGAAGAGCTGCAAGGCTCTGTTTGTAATGATAAAGCAATGTAATGATAAACTAATGAATTGTAAGGTAAAGGTAAAGGTTTCTCTTGCTCGAAAGCCAGTTGAATCCAACTCTAGGGATGCGGTGTTCATCTCCGTTTTCAAGCCGAAGAGCCAGCGCTGTCCGAAGACATTTCCGTGGTCATGTGGCCGGCATGACTAGATGCCAAGGTGCACAGAACGCTGTTACCTTTCCACTGAAGCGGTACCTATTTATCTACTTGCAATTTCTTGCTTTCAAACTGCTAGGTTGGCAGGAGCTGGGACCAGAGACCGGAGCTCACTCCGTCATGCGGCACTCGGGTCTCGAACTGCTGAGCTACCAACCTTCCGGTCTGCAGTTCAGCGTCTTACCGTTGCTTTAATAATCACTCACTTTCCCCATGTAACCCAATCATAACTGCACTTCTTTTCGGGTACACTAGGGATCACTGACCATTCTCAGCCCCTTCTGTAAATGACAAACTCCCAGGAGTTCTTTGAGGAAAGCCATGGCAGATAAAAGTTTGTAATAAGGCTATATGCACAGAGTGTTAAATAACTACAAAGATAATGTGTCAAATGAAAGCAGGGGGCTAGAAAAAGTGCTAAAAACATGAATTAATTAAGGAGGGGGGGGAAAGCTGGAGATATATAAATAACTTTGAACCAAATTGGAGCATCTGTCTTGGCTAGAATTCAAAGCATAGCAAGGTCTTTTGAGCTCCGGCTTCCATTGGCAGCCTCGCCACACCCCAGATAGTCTCCCCAGAGTGGCAACCCCTGTGAGGCTCAAGCCTGTGCAGCAGGGAAGAATTAATGCTTTCTTGTGTATGGCGTGAGTAGTAAAGCTCTTTCTGCTCATGCATTGCTGGTGTTGGTAGTGGTGGTGGTGTGATGAGTGTGTTAAACTGATTTGGGAGCTGGAAAAGCTGGCACGGTACATCCTGAAGCATTTCACCTGCCCACACAGATTATAGTGAAATGTCGTCATAAACTGTAGTTTGTTTAAACTAGTTAGTTTCACAAACCCTCCGCCACATGTACAATTGTCCATAGTTTGTTCACGGACCACAGTTGGTAAGCTCCTTGCCTCCTTTTCCACCTCCAAGCAGACTCCCATGTCCCAAGTTCCCATGTACGGTTGGGCCACTGGAAAACCTTGCTCTTGGTCGGCTGCATGAAAAGTATTGGAATGGGGAGGGATGCCAAACCTCCATCTTTGTGGTCTTGGGTAAGGATCATCAGTCACACTTCATTTTCTGCCCACCTGTGTCACTGAATTAGAATCACAGCATTATAGAATCATAGAACTGGAAGGGACCTCCAGGGTCATCTAGTCCAACCCCCTGCACAATGCAGGAAATCCACAAATACCT
>NW_015170332.1:398900-408671 GCF_001447785.1 Gekko japonicus | reverse complement strand
AAATAGATTTTCCATAGCCTTTTGCTTTCCTGACAAACATCAGCCATTCTCCCCCTCCCTCCTTCTGCCTATCCACTTCACTGCACTCCTAAACTTCTTTTTACACTGAAAGAAAAGAGAGCTTTTATAATGCTCCAGTCCTGCTTTCTCTCATAATTTTTTTTACCTTATTTATAATCTGCCTTTCTCACAGCGACTCAAGGCAGGTTACACATAATTAAAAAAAATAAGCTTGTGAAGAAACATATGATTCTGCCAGGTTGCTCTCTTGGGATATGAAAGGAGAGGTTGAAAGAGGAGCTCTGTTTATGGGAAGGAAAGTCAGGTGGCTTGTGAACTACCTTTGACTGCAACAGTGTTGTGTGCAATTGCTGTTAAGTATGTCGGCAAACTGAGTGGCTGAAGCCACAGTGCAGCTTGTTGAGTCATTGCTAGGAAAAAAGAGGGCATAGAAAGATGACAGAGAGAAGGAAGGGGTAACTTCAAAAAGTATCACCTGTGAGCTGATTGCAGTTGATGCCACAGTGGAATACAGCTGGTATGGCTATGTTGTTGTGCTGCTCTGTGCCCCAGACTCTGTATGCAGAAGACTCTGAGAGTGGTGCTACTGAATAAACCGAGATATCTGAATCCGGACATAATGAAAACCCAGTTAGTAATAACCATAGTTAAGAAGACAAGTACAACCAATTGTTTGGAATCTTGGGTTTGCATCCACCAATAAACCGCAGTTTGGGCAATCTACATTCAGGTGTCACAATAAACAAGTTTAATTAAACCGTAGTTTATCATGATGCTTGAATGCAGCCATAGCAGAAATGCAGATCTGGTTATTTATCCTGATAAACATAAACAAGCTAACTTTAAGTTTGTCTTCACCAAGATACTTGTGTGGATTTTAATTTTAATTTTTAAGAATGACTAAGAGCAGTCACATTGAGTCCTCTAGATAAATTTGTAGGCAATAGAACTCCGGTAAACCTGTCTTTTCCTCTCTACTAGTCAGAATATTCATCTTAGAGCAAGATCTGCTTATCTTAATCACTACTTTAGGTTGAACAGAAATGTCTTTGATACATTGCCTTGTTTGTTTTAATGGCAGGGAAAGACCATTTGCTTATTTGCTGTAATTGCTGATGCCAGTAGAAGGTTTTATTTTGTTCTTCCGTTACACTGTTAGCAGTTTTGTTTTTTCCTTATAGCAGTATAAAGTCTACTGAGATGCATGATTCAGATTTCTGCCCACAGGAGAAAAAAAGTTGGAAATGGAGATCCTGAAATCTTTTAGCACTTGTCCAACTTCTTGTCCTTCCTGGGAATTACTCAGCCAGAACTGACACTTAGCACTTGAGGCTCAACAGACCAGTGGAAGAAGCAAAGCAAACTGGGACCTACCAGAAGTAGTTGATATCTGTCAGGAAGAGCTAGTCTGCATCTACATTGTCCCCTGAGAAAACCAAAGAATGAATAATGGCTGTAATACTTTCCAAAGTCCATCATAAAGGGGATCAACCATATAGGAAGTTGGGTTGCCATTTGGAAAAACTGTCCATCTGTACATTTCACTGAGAGGCTCAATGGGGACCACAGTCCCTTTAAATGGATTTGCTCCCTGCCGCTCAGCTGTTTCAGACTGTCTAGTGGAGTCCCTTTAAAGTTTAAAGGGACTGCAGAAGGCAGCCTGAAAAAACAGCTGCGTGGCAGGGAGGCACTCCCCACCATGCAGGTGTTTTTGGCTAATGTAAAGTTTAAAGGGACTGTAGAAGAGAGCACAAAACAGCTGCACCATGGGGAGCACATTTTAAAGTTTAAAGGGATTGCACAAGACAGCCCAAAACAGCTGCATGGTGGGAAGCACCTCCCTGCCACACGGCTGTTTTTCTGGTGTCTCCCCACCACTCAGCTGTTTTTGTGGCTTTCACAGGGAATAGAAAGCAGGGGTTTAAAGGGACTCAGCTTCCTGATCCATCCACAAATGAACATGAAACACACAAACTGCTCTAAAAGTTCTTGGAAGGTCATGACAGTAGACCTGTTGCAAACCAAGAACAGGGCACAATTCATGACAAGTATTTGCTTCATGATGAATTTTGCTTCATGGTTCATGGTTCAATTTGTGCCCATCCCTAGTTGGTATCATGGCATAGAGTGACTAATATCTTTTGTTCATTTGGGAAGTAATCAAAAGTAAGCACAAACACAGCCTGCTTGTGACCATCGCTACTAATATCTTTTGTTCAAAGATGTACGGTCCACATCATACATTTGGGAAGTAACTAATCAAAAGTAAGCACAAACATAGCCTGCTTGTGACCATCGGAAAGATATCGTGACTAATATCTTTTGTTCATTTGGGAAGTAATCAAAAGTAAGCACAAACACAGCCTGCTTGTGACCATCGGAAAGATATCTAATCAAATTGCAATTTCCTCTGGCTTTGAATTCAGAACATCTAGGCCAGATCTGGCCATTTTTCTGGCACTGCTCCTATGTCTGCAGCTGCAGTGAATTTAGTTTCCATCTCCCTATGCCATAAGTTTCCAATTTTTGGAGCCAACATGGGATAAGGAAGGAGTTGGTTGATATGCTGTGTCATGTCTATATAATCTCTGCATCATGTCTCTATCTGCTGAGTTACTCTTCTCCTTTGCTGCTCCTATCCTTAACCCTTTCTGCCTGCAGAAATGGTAACTGAAAGCTAAGTGAAGACACAGATATCCTGCAGCTAGAACACTGAGCCCGTGTTTGATTGGTAATTCTGGGAAATATTGCTGGTATTCTGGCTTATGGGTTGTTGCCTGGGAAAGAGGGAAACACCAACATGTGCCATAATGATATTAAAGAAACCAAACACATTTGTTAAATAAGCAAAATTAATCAGAACTGAACCGGAATGGAACTTATGTGTACATCCCCAACAACATTGTCTTTACATTTGATGAGTATGCATTTGACTGGACTTCTCTACATGTAATGGCTTGGATCTTACCCAAAATTTCTGCTCCAGCAGAGCTTACTTTTCTCCTTCCCACTACAGCCCAAAACACTCTCCCCAAATCTGCTCCTGGGGATTGGGGACACCCAGGGTGATTTGGACATCTGCAGTAAGAAGGGGGGAATTGGCAGAAATCACCCACTCCTTCCATCAGCAGAAATAGTCCATAGGTTCCATCCCATTGCCTGGTTGTTGAACAGATACACTGATTTTGTTGAAAAGCATCATATCTGAGATGATGTGAGGTGCAATTAAAATAATTTGTAGTATGATGGGTGTGAGGGCTTATTGGCATCACTTAGTTCTGAAATAATCAAGTGATGAAAACGCATTTGTGAATCAGCAACCAGACCAATGCTGCAATGTACAGCCCAAGCAAGTACATTGCTCTCAAGGAGCAATGCACAACCCAGGCATGTATCTCAGCATCAAACAAGAAAAGCTAGAGGCCTAGATTATCCATTTATCCACATATTCAAATTATTGGTATCAGTGGTACAGACTGATGAGTGGAAAACCACTGGCATGTGAACAGGAGTTGGTCATGAGTTAAAAAGAAGACACAAAATCTGACTCATCTAAAAATTGATAAGGATGCATGTTGATTTCAGATGTATGTGAATCCAGGCATTTCATCTTCTCAGACACACCATGGGATAGATACTAGGAACATGAGTACATGCACAATCCACCTTTCACCACATCATGTGTATAGCCATTTTATATGCTAATGAAAGATGGCACAAAAATGGATTATCTAATTTACTTGTATACTATTTATTTAATCTTATTTATTCTAGTTTCACTGAGGGGAAAGGTTTTGACTTTTCATTTGAGGATATAAAAAATTTTTACTTATCAATTGCCTCCATTTATGTTGCTGAAGAAATCTGCTTTCTTATAGTCCACCCCGGGAAAGCTATACTTGACCATCTTTCCCTTTCCTAATGATCTTTTTTTGATTTGAAAGTGATATTACTTACTGCTCTCCGAGGTGTTTATCAACAGCTCTCTAGTAATTAACACAGTGCTTCTGATGCAATTCTGTGAGAAATTTATTTTAAAAGGCACCCAAGGATCTGAAATTGATTGATTACTAATATACAGTCAGCGTGTTGTTATAGTGATATCCAACACTCCTCTTCTAGCGGCACCCATTTTCAACAATCACTGGTTTCTAGGTATATTTCTCACTGAAGATTTGTACAGAAGGTAATTCCTAGGGATAAACTGGCCTAAACTATGTGTCACACCCTTCCACATACACATACCTTCCCCCCACTATATTATTACCAGTATTAACACTATATTATTACCAGTATTAATATTTCCTGATGAATTGAAGAATAATGGCTTGCAGCAACCTACTGCTCCCAATGGAGCTTACAAGTTTATTAAAATGCTGAATACAAAGTGGTGGCAATGAAAACAACCTTTTCCTGCCATTTAGGACAATGAAGGCCTGATATCTCAGCTGAATTGGGTGAACTGTAATTTTATGTGATAGAACAAAACAAGAGAGAGAGAGAGAGAGAGAGAGAGAGAGAGAGAGAGAGAACTTTCCAATGCTGGATGTAACATATATGTTCAGGAAAATAATTATTAAATAGGGAAAATGAGTATTTCAATTAAGTCTGGATCGCCCATGCTAGCCCAGTCTCATCAGATCTCAGAAGCTAAGCAGGGTTGGCCTTGGTTATTACTTGGAGGGGAGACCAAAAAAGTCCAGGGTCACTCTGCAGAGGTAGGCAATTATTGATTGATTGATTTAGACTTTTAGAACCCCCCCCCCTTCCTTGCAGGCAGGGCTCAGGACAGTTTACAACAGGATAAGAAAAGTAGCTAATTTAGATCAAGTTAAAACAATAATAAAATACCATACAAATCAATAGATAAAAATTTTTTTTTAAAAAAATATGCAGCTTCCCCATAGCCTCCTAAGGGAGTAGGTGAGGGGAGGTGGGAGATAGGAGAGTGCCAGATTAGTTACTGTCCCATCGCTGTCATCAACCAAAAGCCTGGCGGAACATCTCTGCCTTACAAGCCCTGCAGAAAGGTAGTAGATCCCACAGAACGAGGATGCTCTCTAGGAGAGAGTCTCAGCAGGTGGGGGGCGGGATTGAAAAACCCCTGGCCCTGGTTGAGGACAGCTGGATCTTTCTTGGGCCAGGGACCACCAGGAGTTTTTTTTTACTACCGGAGCGTAATGCTCTGCTAGGGGCACACTGAGAGAGGCAGTCCCAAAGGTATGTGTGTCCCTGACTGCTAAGGGCCAACACCTCTGAACATCTCTTGCCTTGGAAACCCCATGGGGTCGCAACTCACTATAAGTTGGCTGCAACTTGACGGCACTTTCCTCCTCCTCCTCCACCACCACCATCAAGAGATTTTATAGGGTTGCCCACTTGGGCAATTCTTGGAGGATTCAAGGTGAAGATTGGAGAGAAGCTCAGTGCGGATGTGATGCCATGGAATCCACCCACTGACACTACCATTTCCTTCAATGGAACTGATGTTTGTAGTCCGGAGATAAGTTCTGGAAGAACTCCAGGCTGGCCATAATTTGAGGTTCGTAACCATACTGGTAGGTATAGTAGAGATTTTGCATAGAAGACCCCAGGGCCAAATCAGATTCTCGAGGAGCACCTTTTGACCTTCCTAATTGACATCCTAGTGGCAAAGAGGTTTATGCAGGGAATGGTCGTTGTGATTTCATTTATTTCCGACATGTACAGACTGCCTCTTCTGAGACCTGTCCAAGGTGGATCACAAAATAAAACAAGATAAAATAATAATAAAAATAAAAATAAAATCACTACAATTAACAGCCATTATAAACTCAGAAGCGTAAAACATTTGTCCATGGCAGTGGCTGCTGCCCTAGCAAAGCAAGCACTTTGGACTCCCACGTCTGCAGAGGGATGGGATGTCCTCTTGCAAAGAGATCCTGAGCTGGGAGAGCCAGGCCTGAATCCCCACTGTGTGCCATAGAAGCTCCCTGGGTGACCTTGAGCCAGTCAGCTGCACTCAGCCTAACCTGCTCACAGTGTTGTTGTCATGGGGAGAAAATGTTGAAGGAAGAATGATGCTGTAAACCATTTTGAATCGCCCCTTGGGGACATGAATTCATAAACAGATAACAGAAGTGGGAGATATTGCTTATCATCAGCTGACTTGTGATTTAAATCTTAGTTGCATCAAGACTGGGAACTTGCACCGTTTATCATTTGTTTAATAGCCCAAAGGGACTCAGAGCAATTAAAATCCGATATGCAATGGAAGTTGCAAGTTGGCACTACTACACCCAGATAAAAGCACAGGCCCTGCCTTCAGGCTTACAAACTAAAAGACAAGGCAAGAGGAAAGATCAGTATGATAATACCAATCCAAAAACGTGCATCATTAAGTGGATTGACTAGGCTGCTCATCCCCTGCTAGAGTGGAAATAGGGCAAGCAATTAGGGGTTCTTCTCTGGCCAATGACTTTCCTGTGATTATTTCTGTATGTACGTGTATGCTCATTAAACAACTTATTTCATTAAGGCATTGTAAAGAATAGATACAGTGTAGAATAAATGAGCAGTGGCTTACGCATTGCACTGTGCTCATAGTACAGGTATTGAGTGTACTTGAATGAGGACTGCGTGATTAACCATTTTGTAACTCCGTTGCACTGCAGTGAGTCGTCTATGTTACTCATTTTTGCAGCATTGTTCTTAGGTTCTAAATTATTCACTTCCAGTATTGGTCTCCTCAATAACCCCCTAGCTGTTTACTTGAATGTAAAATATCCAGAGCCAATATTGCTAAAGAGCAAAAGGGAAGCATGCTCTCATTTTTGTTATTTTTTAAATGCACAACAAAATCTTACTTCATTAAACTGCATTGTGTTCATTGGACATACATTAGAATTGTCAATACGATCTTTCTGCCCACAGTCCTTAATTGTCCTACTGGGATTTCTTTTGTAAATAAGGAAAGAATGGAAATCCTTGGCATGCTGTTTGCAGCTGATTAGTTGGGCATATTAATATGTTTCATCCCTTAACAAAAGTGAACTGTACCCAATAAGAAGATGCATCTTACATTATAAGAATGGTTTCCCCAACTGGATGTCCTCCTTCATCAAAAATCATCTGTAAAGATTTCAAAGCAAAGTTTAAAGGAAAATAGTGATTTAGGCTGCTAAGCATAAAAATGAGAAAAAGTCTCTTGGGTTTATTCACAAGTTTTTCTACTAGTACAACTTGATTAAATTTTGGTACATCCAATAAGGGTGTAGTTGCTCCTAGGGTCAGATAGTCTACTACTTAAAGACTGGCTATTAGTTTGTTTGTAGTATGGTTGCCAGTAGGAATGGGCACAAAAAATCTAGTTTGGGGCGGCCCCTGAACCGAATCAAGCCAAAAGGCCCCAAACCAGAAAGTTTGGTCCCCCCTTTCTCCTGGCCGTGGCTTGCAGTGGCCGGGAGAAAGGGGGGGAATCACCCAGAAAGGGTTATATGGCTGGAAGCCATTTAACCTGGGAGGAAGCAAGACAGATGTGTTTAATGGCTTCACAGCCATTTACACCTGACAGGCAGACCCACCCTGCGGTTAGGTTTAAATGGCTGGCAACAATTTCACCAGCCCATAGGGTTTTCAAGACAAGAGACATTCAGAGTTGGTTTGCCATTGCCTGCCTCTGTGTAACAACCCTGGACTTCCTTGGTGGTCTCCCATCCACGTACTAACAGGGCTGACCCTGCTTAGCTTCTGAAATCTGATGAGATTGGGCTAACCTGGGCTAACCTGGGCTAGCCAGGTCAGGGCGGGATGAAATTACTGATGTAAATGATGAATTTGACTGCATAAACAAGTTCACTGTTTGAACTTGTTTATGCAGTCAAATTCATCATTTACATCAGTAATTTCATCCCGCCCTGACCTGGCTAGCCCATCATATGAGTTCACATATTGGTAAGGAAAGGGTTAGTGTTAGCAATAAGATTCTCCGGGAGCAGAACGATCAACTCAGGTGTCCCTTTTCAGTGCAGACACTGCCAAGGAATGCAGTCATGAGAAATACTGTGTTGAGCTCAGCTGGGCAAAATTATTCTGCCAGAAACTCGCATAAGTGTGCATTTGAAACCCAATCTGGAATTTAGATTGGTCTGTGATCCAGGCTCAGCTTGGGGAGGAGAGAAAAATATTTCTGGTTTCAATTCAAAAATTCTTTGTCTTGACACTCATCTCCACAGAGTCTTTCATCAGCCTCATCCCACATTAAAATTGAAATATTAATTAAAAATGTAACCAAACGTCTGCAATATATTTACCACAAAGAGTTTTCATGGACAGACAGAACACTTGACAATAGATAGCATTAAACATGGCTTGTTTCCTTACAACTGGTGCGGGTCCCAAATGTACAATGAATCTATAATTTAGTTGCTATCTAAACCCTGTTCCTGGAGGCCATGGATATGGAGACAGCAGTGAGACTTGTCACCCTGGAAGCAAACTGTCTAGAAAGTAGGGGAGATTCTAGACTGACAACTGAGGCAGCAACAAAGATCACCAGTGTTGGGGACGGGGGAAACACGCAGGCACCCCCTTAAATCCAGCACAAGGGAACCTTGAATCTGTTTTGACCCAAACATAAGCTTAGAATGATCCCTTTAGTTCAAATAGTGGGAGGAGAGCAAGCAAGACAGTAACGGGTTTTAATCTTTATTGAACATATAAAAAACGAGGAAGAGGTAAGCAGATTAAAAAGGCAATGCAGTATGCTTGATTTGGGTAACAGACTATGCTACAAATAACTAGATAAATGCAAAATCACTACACTTTGGCTCACAAGCAATCAGTGAGGAAGGTGAACAATTCCTAGTGGAAGCAATCCCTTTTAAAACTAGATGTCTCCTCCTGTGTCTAGTTCCAGAGTTGGAAACACAGCCTTATGTTGGTACATGTGTACAGGAGCTGCGGTGGCTCAAGTGGTTAAGACGCTGAACTGCAGGCTGTGGAAGGTCAGTAGTTCAGCAGTTCGAGACCCGGGTGCCGCATGCTGGAGTGAGCTCCCATCTCTAGTTCCAGCTCCTGCCAACCTAGCAGTTCGAAAGCAAGAAATTGCAAGTAGATAAATAGGTACCACTTCGTTCAGTGCGCCTTGGTGTTTAGTCATGCCGGCCACATGACCACGGAAACGTCTTTGGACAGCGCTGGCTCTTTGGCTTTGAAACGGAGATGAGCACCGCAACCCTAGAGTCGGATTCGACTGGCTTTCGAGCAAGGGAACCTTTACCTTTACCTTTTTACAGTGTCCCAAGACAGAGAGAGAAGGGAAGAGGAGGAGGAGGAGGAAGAGATTGGATTTATACCCCACCCTTCACTACCCAAAGGAGGGGGGGGAGTAGAGATTGGGAGAAAGAATGGGGTATGAGGTTTTCTCTGAGCAAAACTCAGAAAGGGAAGGGAGTTGGAACAGAGGGCAGGGGAGATGAGAAGAAGGAGCGGATTAAAGAAGTAAAACAGGAAATCGCATACACTGTCTGAACCTGAAGCTTAAATGTAGTCTCAGAGTTCCACAGTGTCAGAGGAATGACTTGGAGAGAAATCTCCTTAGCCTGGTGAGGTTGCAGAGGAACAATCCTGGGACTGGGGCTGAACTTGACTGCAGCAAAGGAACAACCTGGGATGGAAACTGAACCTTGCTCGAGGAATGCTCTTCTTATACTGTTTCTGGGTCCCGGTATATGTGCCAGATAACACGGGGGGGGGGGGGAGCGGGGCTTT
>NW_015170332.1:367631-398812 GCF_001447785.1 Gekko japonicus | reverse complement strand
TTTTGCGCGACATGTGCATCACCCCCCGCCACAGCATGATCAGACGCAGTGGCGGGTGAATCAGGTTTTTCCTCCGCTGCGTATTTCCAGATGCGCTCCAACGAGGGATCAGTGAGGCAATGGGCGTGCGCTGGAGCAATCACAGGGGGAAGTCCTCCTGCAGCCCATCGCAGACCCGTTTGCTACTGCCCTTTCCCCGGTATTTTATTACTCCGCGTCTTCAGTGGGGTGAAACGGGTTGGCGATGGGTGCGGGCTGCCTGCCAGATGTTCTCATGTGATCGCACCAGGAAAATCCGCCCGTCATTCGTGCACATTGCACGCTATGTCTGCGTGTGAACGGGACCTTATTTAGGCATTTACTATTGGAATCAAATGTGGCCAGTTGGGGTCAAACTGGCTAGAGTTTTGGATCCTCTTGGCTACTGGGCCAAACTTTAGGATCCCTGATGGTATTGGGGGATTTGGGGTACTCTGTGATTGAAGAAATATTAGAACCTGCCCTTCCATGGGTGGGGGGGAGATTAAATCCCATGTGCTATTGGAGAGTTTGAATTTTCCTTTGTGGCAGATGTGACTGAGGGTGAATCTAGGCAATACAATGAGAAGGGGACACCCACCTAGCTGAGATTATTGAGTTACCTGAGTAGCAGATGTGACTAATGCCTACCAACAACAGCCAGGAGATAAGTACATGGTCTTGCCTGTACATTTGATTAGGTTTCCAGAGGTCCCTGAATTGTAATATAAAAACATGACTCTCCCCTGCAGCTCAGACATCGTGGCATATAAGAAGTCAGTTGGGTGCTATGAACAGAACTAAAAAAACACCCCCAGGGAATGTAAAGGGAATATATAGCATTCGGTGCTGTGTTTGGGACAAGCAAGTAGTCATTATGGGCAGTTGTGAAATAAGAATTCTCAGTCTTGAAGTCAGATTTTGCTTTTAGGGTTGCTAACCTCCAGGTGGGCCTTGTAGATCTCTCAGAATTACAACTCATTTCCCCATTAGAGAGATCAGTTCTCCTGGAGAAAATGCCAACTTTGGAGAGTGGATCAGACATTCTACACATTGAGGGCCATCCCCTCCCTAGGCTCCACCCCCAAATCTCCAGGAATCTCCCAGTCTAGCAACCCTCACCCTGGAGGTCTGGAGAGAAAGCCAGCAATGGCCAATCAGGGCTCTCAAAATCTTCAGAAGGAGAAGGGCAGAGGAGGAATAGACCCTCCCCCCCAAAAAGAACAATTTAATTGAAGTTTGAGTCAGGGAGGGTTCAGGCTCCTGAGGTAGGTTAGGAGGACTCTTGCTTAATCTCCAGTCATGTCAGGGGAAAGTGGACTGTTTAGTATGGCGGCCTAGGTTAGCATGCACTGGTTGATACATAGACTTTCAGGGTTACTTGGAAGCTATGGGACAGACAGAGGTCTGTGGTTTAAAAAGTGTCTCTTATAATCTAAAAAGGTTAGAAAACCTGTGGAAAAAGTAATAGTTTTTAAAAATCAAAGTAGTCTGACAGTTACAGCAAGTCCCTCCATTGGGTGCCGGTACCCCCCCCCCTTGGGGGGTTCGAGCGGGATACAAGCTGAAAGCATAAATAAATAAATCATCTCCACTTTGACACAATACATATATTGTGTCCTCCCCCCCCGTTCTTTGTCTCAATAGGTTACATCTGTATTAAGTTGGTCCCAAACATACCCAGTCAGTTTATTCTCACTGTAAAATAAACTTTTCTCCTGTAGCACTGGCATTAAGGTCATGGAAGGTTATAACTGGGTTTTACCAAAGCAGGGGAAACAGTATGTCAGGAACTCCATCACATTTTACATCATTATGCAATAGATAAATAAGGCCAAGGACTGGCAGGCCAGGAACTAAATATTTCTTTGGCCTATATAAATAAGGCCAGGAACTAAATATTTCTTTGGCCTCTTTCACAGCTGTGCTTGGTGGTGAGACCAGGGAAGTATCAGGTAACCATGCTGAGGCTACCAAGTACTTACCACAAATCAGCGGGGGATGTATAGTTCTTGGTGGGAACATTCCTGTGGGGAAAACACAGGCGCTGCACTATCCTGTCGCCCAGACATGACGTGGGCATGTAGCCAGGAGACGCTTTTGCAATGGGGCTGAAAACTCAACAGTACCATCAAGTTTCCAGCCCCATTGCCAGAGCGTCGCCCAGCTACGTGCCCAGCGTGCTTACGTCACATCTGGGTGACAGGATAGTGCAACACCGCTGTGTTACACACAAGAATGTTCCGGCGGGGAAGCATGTGTCCCCTGCTGATTTGTAGGTAGGTACTTGGTAACCCTAATCAGGGTTTTTTTTTTTAAGAGGTGCCAGAACTCTCAAGAGGGAAATGAAGTTTTCAATCTGTATTCTAAAAACTCACAAACATTTAAACATTTTAAAAAGAATTTTGTTGAAGAGGTTCCGGAACTCCATTCCAGCACATTCCCCCAGAAAAAAAGCCCTGGTGAGGATTGGCGCACTGGGCTGAGTGGGAGTTTTTCTGCCAAAAATATTTTACTGCTTGCTCCTGGCAACTCAGCATGTTTTAAAGGGGAATAACACATCACATTCTGCTTCAGGTCCTTCTTGGTTCAATTGAAAATGGCAGTGGGGCATAAGCTAGTATTTGAAATGTAGAATTGTGTCCTAAACATGTTCACTAAATTCCACTCTGGTATTTCAGTCTTCAAGGCAGATCTATCACTGTGCATTGTCTTTAAAGTCTTCCATGAAGCAGATGAAATAGGTGGGGATTGTACCTGAAACACAGATTGCTGTTTTGAAAGATTGTTATTGTGAACTTTCATTTAAAATTATTTGGTGTTGAAAGTAGATGATACATTGCATTCTATTTTTTAATTTCTTTATCTTTTTGAAAATTAATTTAGGCTCTGAGCTAGTATTAGAATACGAAGCACAGAACTGTAACCTGAACATATGAAACAATTTTTGTTCTACAATAGCATTATCACATTTCACGCAAACAAACAAAATATCTGAAATGCCAAACAGGTAAGTTAAATCAAAGATATCACTGTATTCAGCTGCATATGAAAAGTGTATCATGTTAATATGCTATATAATGGAATATAATATTCAAAGCATATTCAGCCATTTCTTGTGGCTCAAAGTGGCTCACAAATCAAAATTAAATGCAGCACAATTTTAAATCAAGGAAACAAAACCCTCAAATGTCCCCCCTCCCCCCAAAGGTACCTGAAATTTATATCCAGTTATAAGGCTTGACAAATAAAATGGCCTTACAGTGCTGCCTAAAATTTTCTTTTTTAATTTAAATTTTTATTCAATTATAACTTTTCTATAACAAAAGTAGTACAATTACAATCAGTATAACTCCAGTGTGTCAGAATATCATTAATATTACATTTTACAGAGTGCTAAGAACATTATTTTAGTAATTACAATCAAAATTGGGTCATTAGTTAGAAATATAAGAGATTCTGGTAATTTGGATTATCCGGGACTATACCTCCTTCAACTAAGTATTTCACTACCAGGAACCACACCACTTGAAATGTTTTTTGGTAACTTTCCAATTTTGATTTCATAGAGTTTGTCATAATTTGACCATAAACAAAATGTTCCAATAACTTATTTTGCCATAATGAGAGTGATGGGCCCTTTTCGTCTCTCCATTTTTGTGCTATCAAAAGTCTTCCTATCACAATAAGAGTAGAAACTAAAGTTCTTATAATTTTGTCTCCTGTAGATACTGACCAGGTATCCAATAGGACCCTTTCTGGAGTATCAGGTAGGTTGAAGCCAGTGATTATGAAGATTTGTGTTAAGATTTGTGTCCAGAATTTCTTTTTTTAAAAAATAATCTATTTATTAATTTTAAGACAAACATATATGAAGACAGTATATATATATGTTTAGCACCTCGCAATAATCAGATCATGATTAATGAATTCATTATACATTCACAATAGTCAAATCTGAATTAATAGATTAGTTATAGCTTCACCATAATATTATATTGTCCTTATCAAATCTTATATCCCGTATTACAAGGCTTTACAAGTTATACTGGCTAACAATTTTATCGACGTTCTAACTCTTCTAGTATAATTTACCTTTTGCTACTAAACAATCTTCATACTACTAATAAAGCCATAATACCTGTTAAATCATTTGGTATCTTAATCTCCATTTGAACTGCTACACAAACAATAGATTTAAATTCATTCTATCTCTTTAAAAGCAAAAGCAGAACACCAAAAATTCATATCTATCTTTTCTGTATACTTAGCTACTCTTTTTACAGTATAGGTATTATTAGTTATTACATTGATAGAAAACATAATCAGCTCCCTTGATGAATCTATTTAGCTATTTTTATCCTTTTCAGAATGTTAAACACCTGTTATATAAATCACATAAATATACATGCTCCAAAAAAGCCCAGACAGCACCTTATGACCTCCTCTCATTCATTCTAGGGGAAATAAAGTATTTTTTAGAGTAAAATAAGACTACCCTTTTATAAGGCAAAGATTTCTACATACTTAAAGGGCTATTCAATTATGCAGAAAAATATCAATTTATATATTACAAAGCAAACTTTTAAAGTTTCTGCATTAACAGCTCATTCTCATTTACAACATCATTCATGTCCATGTTGCGGAACTTCCTATACCAAAAAAACAAAAAACCACAAATAACATCACACAAAGCTAATAATATTTCCAAGAAACTACTAACTTACTAACTATCCTTAATTATACCATCAGTAGTTTACAATTTAGCAACTCACCATCCCCCCCCCCGGTTACTACTAACTCAATTTTTTTAAACAAATCCCATTTATAGTCAAGCAAGAAAATACAAACATATTAATCTTAAACAAATTATTTGTCTCTTCCTTCTTTCCCCTCTTTCTGTAGTTTCCTTCTTCCTTTGGATCTCCTCTGTATGTCTCGCATTCTTAAATTCCTGAAATGTCTTTCCATAATCACTTCTTCCATAAATCGAAAGCCTAGTCATCATCCCTTTGTTCTCCTTAATTTTCTTAATACAGCCTTTTCCTTCTCTTTTCCCTTTCCCCTTTTTATTCTTTTTTGCCACCAATACCTCTGATGGGGTTCCTTTTGTTGTTGTTTTTTTCTGGTGTAGGGCTTGTTATTTCTTTTAAGCAAGGACTTATATCCATAGCTATTTCTTGAGTCCCTTCTTCCATGAATGCTGGCTGGTTTTCAAGCACCTCACTTTTTCTTTCCCAACAACCATCCCTTCCCTCCGCAAGACTCTGTATATTTTGGATTTGGATTTCATTTTTATTTGTATCTTGCTTTGCTCTTTGATAATTTTCAACCGCATTATTACAAGCATCTTTAACAGCTTGAGTAATTTCTTTTATCAGAAAGTTTCTAAATTGTTCCATAGTAAGTGTTTCAATTTTTGTTTCAGGTCTAACTCTTCATCACCTTCAGTCAGCTCCATTTTGCTACTCCCGTTTTTCACCATTTATTGCCTTGTTTATAATTCAGTGATTCACCAATTATTCCTTCCAACATACAATAGCAGTTCAAACATGGGGGGGGGATTCCTCTTTCCCCCACCATTTCACTTCAGATCTCGTTTCCAGTTGCTTCCAGGCCACTTTCTTATACTTGAGAATATTTGCTGGGGGTATTAAAATACAAATTTGCCAATTTTTCCTTGTTCATACGTGGATAAGTAGCCTCCTTGTGTTGTGCTAAATACATAAGCTGTAAATCCAAAACTCTTTAAAAACAAGCCGGATGGTTGCTGCTAGTAGATCATGCCATCCATGTTCTCCCACAAGACGCTCCCGCATCAGGGTGGTAACGGACACCCCACTGCATTTGCCGAGGGTGGGAGGGGCCGGAACAAAGCCCCCTGCTATCAGACCTCTCTGTGGGAAGTCTGACAGAGCTCCCCCCATCCGGGGGCTCCTGAAGAAGTGAAAAGGGGTCAGGGGTCTCGTAGCAGCCCGAGGATCCTCCCGTTGCGTGCTGTACCGGACTTCATGCTCATGTCCAGAATTTCTTGATTGGTGGACAAAACCACCAACAGTGTATAAAATCCCTGACTTGGTTGCAATATTTCCAACACTTTTGGGCAATTTTTGGGTTTATCCTGTGCAGTATCACTGGGGGTTGATACCATCTGTTCACGACTTTAAATGCATTAAAATGGATACGCTTTAAAAAATTCTAAAAATGTCACCTCCCTAACCTCCTTGGGAAGCCTGTTTCACAAAATGTATGCTGTGATGGAGAAGGTATGAGCTCTGATCGATGCCAGGTGGGATAACATAATTTATAACAAACAAATGTAAAAGAAATCAGCAATGAGGAATGGGAATTATAAAAGCAATAGTGGAGATAAACATCTGTCTGCATAACCACCAGGTTCAGATAAAAATGTTTAAGAAAACTGAAAAGGAATGTTCAGCTTGTGAGGTAGCTGGCTATGTCTCCTTGTCCTGGAAGTACCATCCTACCGCTGAGAAAGGTAAGCTCTGCGCACTACCAGATCTAATTCTATTAGACAACAACTCTACAGTTAGATATCCAAAGGGCCGTATGTGGTGTTCCATGTACCCTCCATGGCTTTGTGGGATTGTCTTTCTCTCATAGTTCCTTTTAAAGCAGTTCCTGAAGGGCCAGAGAATCATCTAGAATGACAAACAGCGTGGCCTGAGGAGCTGCAGTTGGATGATCATATTGAATGCCATATGTACAGTTCTCATTGGATTCTGGCCATAGCTGCATTTGCTAAGTCATATGTGGAATTATAAATGCTTAGAGACTGTCTTGAGCTCTTTGGTAGGTCTCTATCAGGGATGGACTAGCCCTGGGAAATGGACTGGCTTACTGTAGAGTCACTGGGACCCAGATGTCATTATTGCTTTGAAAAAAAAATAGAACACTTTACTAGAGCAGGGAATAATACTAGCAGATAGCAAGAATGGTCATAAACATAGCTTGAGTTAATCTTTACAGTGCAAGAAATTCATTTTCTTGTCATGTGTCTTTGGTGAAAGGCTTTATGCCTTTTTCTTAGAGTCTGTACATCCCAAAATGAATACATACACATTGCTGATATGATATAATGCAGTGAGTTTATTCGTTTAATTCTGTTTTATGTAATTAAATTGTACTAGAGCCTCCATGAAATTTTCCAATGCAGATAGACATAAGAAGTTAACTGAAATGGTTATAATGATTTGTACCATATACATGAGGAACAGATATTCCCATAACATTTTTTTTTAATCTGGACAAGAGCTCAACCCCAGTTCACACCCACACAGCAATTGCTTAGCTTAAATCAGCCAGAAAGCAATTCAGCTGAGAAGACAGTGACATATTAATGCTGGTGAAATTGGTGAAAATGATCATAGGTGAACACAGTGAAGAAATGCGAGCTTGGATGTTCTCTCGTTTCAGCAGGTGCAATTGGCTTCTTGCAGCTACAAGGAACTAAAGGTCATGTGTACGAACAAGATCCTCGCAAAGGAAAGAAAACAGAGGAAATTTTTTCAGCAGCTGATCAATAGCATAGACTGAAATGTACTAAATGAATTGTGGCAAGATGGCTGACGCCACTCATACTTTTTGACTTGCCTTATCAAGTTTTATTTTAAAGTGCATGTTAAGTTGTCATTGATTTGAATCAAGGAGAAGGCTCATGGAGTTTTGTCTGTCAAAAGAGCATATTGCTGTCTGGGCAGCATGTTAACCCATTGAGACCAGATGAAATAATTGTACTTGGTGGAATATTTACAGTATAGCACAACATGATAAGAAAGAACCGCATGGTGTACAAGACTTTTTCCATATAACATGGAAAAGCCACTATGTAGTAGTTATTTCGGCTGGTTTACAGTATCTGGCTATGAATCATTATTTGGTAATGATCAAAGCTTTTTCTATGGAAATAGAGGTGCCAGAACTCTCAAGAGGGGAATGAAGTTTTCAATTTGTATACCAAAAACTCACGAAGAGTTCTGGAACTCCACTCCTGCACATTCCCCCAGAAGAAAAGCCCTGGTAATGATAATATTTAAACTAACACGGCTACCCATCTTAAATTTTCCATGTTTGAAGTTTACATGGAATTTGTTATTCATAAAGTTTCCTGAACGTGAAAATGCCAGTCCCTTAAAAGAGCTAAGGATAGGAAAAGGATAATATTTTAATTATGCTAAAATAGTATCTTTTATAAAAGAAATAGGAGAACACTTGACACAGCCCAGCTCCTAATAAATTAAATATATAATTCCTATCTGTTCATGGGTGCTTTGTTAATCAGATCACATTGCCAGCTGTCATCCCATTGATTGCACTTCTGTCTGTGCTTTTGACACAGAATTAACTTCTCTATAGTGGCATATTTATGTATTTTATTCTGTGCCTGTATTTTTAAGGCATTTTCTTTAACTTCTCATGTCTGCTTACAGGCTTCTTGTAGCGGTTACAATATGGTCTAACAATTTGTTTGTGTTTATTAACAGATCCAGGTTACATTCATTCCAGTTATTCTATCAATTGTTCTATAGAGATTAATTTGATTCCCCCCTGTATATCCACGATAAATTATTAAAAAATTATTGTTCTTGGGGGCTTGTTCAGATTAACACAATGGACACCGAACTAAGGAAAACTGACCACACAAATGCAGTCCTAAACAGCGAATACACCCTTCTAAATGCTTTCACTGTAATATGTGAACAGGAGGCTATGTCAAGGTGTCCAGTTGTACCTTTTGCTAGTTCAGGCCAGTTCACCAGTTGTGGCCATTCCTAGAGGAGCAGATTTGGCCACAGCTGCACATGCACCGGGGTTATTTGGATGCTGTTTTGCCATGGACTTAAATCGCCTCAGCTCGAACACTGAGCACTAGAGGAGCAGATTTGGCCACAGCTGCACATGCTTTTGTAACACTGAGATCTGCTTCCACACTTGCTATTTTGTCTGAAATTAATGTACATGAATATTATGGAGGATTAGGATTGGGGCCAAAACCTTGCAATCCAGTATCTTCTGTGTTGTTCCCCTGGCTTTTTTATACCTTCTAAGAAGTCTATTATATAGATAAATAAATATTTAATATTTAATTATAGTAAGGAGGAAACAATTATAATAGTTATGGGTTTTGTTTTACTTAGAAGTATGACATTTAAAAATTTATTGTAATTAGATACTGTTGCGTCTTTTAGATTAACTGCAATTTTTTAAATTTAGGGAACATGAGCTTTCATCGGTGATTATCTGCTTTGGGTCTATAAAGACTTAACAAGGTCACACTTGAATATATTTAATTATTATTTTCAGTTCTGCTAGAGCACAACAGTGTCTGGGAATAATTAGTTAACAGGCATTTCTCCCAAATGGCATGGATCAGGAGGCGATGAGCATTGGTCTCTTCCCTGAACTGTGCCAAGAGCAGCCAGGAGGAAGGAGAGCCCTAGTGGTACTGCCAGGGCTTCTGAAGCCATCCTTTTTAAAGAAAATAATAATAATATATTTATTAGGTTTTTAAGCATAATAGGACAAACATATTAACCCAAACTTAGACAACAACAATTACATGAATTGAATTTAGATTTTGTATCATAACACAGTCAAGCCAAAAAAAGCAGTCCACTTTTCAACAGATCAACCATTCCAAAGTTAAACACATTTTTTACTAATATCACCCTTTAGAATTTAGAGATCCTTCAATCTCCCGAGACAAACTTCTCTTAACTACTCAAACCCTTGTTTAATTCTTAACTATTTAATACTTTCACTATTATTGCCTTCCTTATAATTATGAATAGAAATTCAAACATTCAACAAGTAACACCAAACATTTCACATTTTTATTATAACTCACCAACTCTTTCTATCTACCCTTATCCCTAACTTTCCCAGACTATCCCCTTGTATTATGGATTCAAACATTTCCAACTACACATATATCAACTAACACAAAACATAACTTATCACTAACTTACTCTATCTATTAACAAACATTTTCACACACCACCACCTTAAATTCCAAGACTAAAGACACAAACATTTAACAAGTCAACTTATCACTAACTTACTCTGTCTATTGACATTTTCACACACCACCATCCTATAAATTTTTCCAAAACTAAAGACACAAACATTTTAGTCTACTAGTACCAATCCTAACTTATCACCACCTTACTTTATCTATTAACTATTCCATTATAACAAGCATTTAAGGGTCAAATTTTTCCAACTAGACATATGTCATCATCAGCAAACATTTCACACTGTTCATGTAGTTTAATCTGTCTCCTATAAGTCAATAGTCTGTTTTTTTGAAGTAACATGTCTGCATATCTTCTTTCTTTAATTGTGTGGAAAAAATTTTCTGGTCTCTTTCTTTGAACTTTCAACCATCTCAGCTCCAGGTTTTTATTGTCCATCTTTAATTTCCTACCATGACGTTTTTTCCTCTCTTTTTTCGGTCTTTCTTGACCTATAAAGAAACATCTTTGCACATTATTTTTTAGTGTCTCTGTTTTTAAATAGGCTTTGTTGGTTTCTTTCCCTGTACTTTAATTGGTGTAGCTTGAGATTCGGGGCACCCTTTCATTTGGTAACATCCTATGGTCTCTACGTCCCTCTGGATAAACTGTCCCACATTTCCCTAAACTATATGTCATTTCTGTAGAATTTGCACACACTTCTACTTTGTTTAGCGTGGATTGGGACTCAATACACTCTTCTATTTGATCCGCTTTATTTCTAATTGTGAATTATGCATTGTTTCTAAATAAATTGTGCAGGCTTTTTCAATACCCTTTTGAGTCTGTTCCCTTAAAATTTTCAGGAATTGTTCCACGGACAGATCTCCCACAAGCATATTCTCATCCATTTCCTCCTTCTCTTGTGTTACCAATGCCATTTTAATTACATAGTTCAATTCAGTTCACTCAAGTTCTTATAATAATTCAAAATACATAGCATTTTTCCTGTCCATTATCCATAGTAAGTCCGTGCCAATGGAAAGAAAAAACAAGAAAAAAATCTCCAAAGTTGCAGACACTCCAGAAAATATTTCTACTGCTCCTACTCATCTTCTGGCCTCTAAACCTCTAGTTTTCGAGCAGATAATTTTGGGGCAATATTGCCACCAATCTTCTCTATTTCAAAATTAGAAGTAGTTGTACTCACAAATTCGCTTCTTGGGCTTCTTCTTCTGTGTTATTACTTAGAGTTTTAAATCCAAACATGGTTAAAACGGGTGGCTGCAGCTACGTAGAACATGGTGTCCATGCTCCACCCCACAAGCCACTCCTGCTTCGAGGCAATAATGGAATCCCCCACATTTGCCAGCTGTGGAAGGGGCCAAAACAGAGCCCCCTGCTCTAGACCTCTCCCGGCAGGTGGGAGGCTCCAAAAGGAGCACAAAGGGGTCAGGCGGCTTGGAACAAACCAAAAGCCGCCCGTTGTTGTGCCGTGCCGAACCGGAACCTGGGCTTCTGAAGCCATCCTGATGGTACAGAGATGGTGCAAGTCTGGAAGGTGACGATGGGTGTCATACCTATCATACCCTCCTGTGCTGATGATTTCAAAATATATTGCCCCAAGCTACTGCTTGTGTCACTTATACCTGCCTCAAAGGTATCCCTGCTTGAGTATAAAGGACTTCCCATCTGGATATATGTCTCAGTGAAAATAAACTGGACAGAGCAAATGATCTTCCTCCTTAGGAGAGGTCCAGTAGCTATTAAGGAGCTGGTGATCTGGCTTCTCCATTAACGTATACAAGACAACAATCCCACAGAAACTCAGAATAACAAGTTGAGAATTTTGCTGGATTCTGAGCAGCAGGGCCTTTCATACCTTTCTGCCTGAATAAACAAGACCTACCAACAAAGGGCTTTTCTGGTTTATCCCCTGAATCCTGCAGTTCTTTTGAGACCACTTTCACTCCAATCTTTTTCTGGAAGCCGATACTGAGTGTCCTTTTCCCTCATGTGTAATGCTTCTGTCGGTGTTCTTTGTCCCACCCACTCCCACTTACTTCCAGCCTACTTTTTGATTATCGGACCAATCTCTCTCCTCCCATCAAAACCATCAAACCAATCTCTCTCCTCCCTCCACTCTGAAGATGAGTAGTTTCATATTTGATTTTTTTTAAAAAGAAAATATACTTATATCAATATAAAGTTGTAATGTTACATTTAGCAGGTACTCTGAATTCCCAGATCTCGATTTCTCTTTTTTTAAAAAAGTAAGTCTCTATATTTTTCCTTTGTGGAGAAATGCTTTTTCCATTATATCTCTGTGAGGAAATGAAATTTTAGTGCCAATCTTTAAAAAAAAATGCAGCCATGATAAGGGGAGGGATGCTGTGATGAAACCAATGACAACAAGACCCTCCCTTGAAAATCTTTTTCTATTTAAGGCACACGAAGAAGAAAATAAACTGACTCCAAACTGTGAAAATGTGGAGGGAGGGCAGATTTGTGGAAGAACCCTGCCGAAAACTATCCCAATGCTTGTGGATCAACAAGAAAATCAGGAGTAAGTCGAGCATGGAGAAAAGCCCAAAGAGACAGAAAGTGCTACTGTAAAAAGCAAATGTTTAGTTTTTGCAACTCTAAGTGGCTGTCTCAGCATTAACAGGCACTTCAACAGGGGAAAACTGCCCAATTTTTAATTGGCCTCAAATAATATTCTGCATGACAAAAGTGTCTTGTGGCATCTCAAAGACAAACAAACCTATTGCGGCAAAATCCTTTTGTATGCTACAGCCCATGCCATCAGATGAACTAAATGTTACATTCAGTTGGTCCATGAAAATGCATGCCATATTAAATTTGTTCATGTTTAAGGTACCACAAGATTCTCTTGTTATTTTGACTGTAGCAGATTTAACAGCACAATCCAAAGCAGGTCTACTAGAATCCTACTCAAGTCTCCTCAATGGAGCTTAATCCCAAGAAAGTGTTTTTAGGATTGCATTGCAACATGGCTACTTTTCTGGAATTTTCCATTGACATAACACTTTGGAACTCTAGGTACTCACCATCAGAATTTGGGGGTGCCTATGACTCTTTAGTTTTGGAGAATAATGACATTCTCTTTAAGCAAAAGCCCCTGCTGATACTGAAATCACTGGATATCATTGGGGGTATACATTTCAGGTTTTGATGCTGGGGTTGAATAATTATTTTAAAATATTTATTTATAAGAGAATTATACCATTGGTGTTCATTGTATAATTTGAAGTTAACACAAGACAACTGGAAAGAGATAGAGAAATATTATCCCAGTCGTTTCATTTTATTTTTACTTATATAGATTGCTTTAATCTTTCTGCGAGTCTTGGCAAAATCCCAAGTAAAGAGTGCTGTACAATGATATGTTGTTATTTGTTGTAATGTGGAAGCTGAGTTCATAATGCTGTAGCTCAAGCATCAGGGGAGCTAACTGTTTGAAAACAAATGAATTTTTTAAAACTTGCATTTTCACAATAGCTATCTTGAGAACAGAACAGGCAGTTTGGGGCCTAATTAGGTTTAAGGAGTAAAATGAGAGTGTAAGAGGATGGTTGTTAAATGATGAAAACAAACAAAACAATAATGTTCATTAAAACTAATAAGGCACTCCGGCAGTCACAAGTGACAAGGAGGCACTTATGCTATATAAATTGCTATGGTTTTTGTTCGGGTTGTTTCCTGTGTGATTTTGGACAGGTGGCTTTACCCCTCCCATGTCCAAGTTTATCACATTGACAGAAAGGATGCTGGCATCCCATTGGCTGCAAACTATGGTATTTCATTTCACAGAATATTTCTCTTCCTCTTCCTTGCCCAAATAAGTTGGTGGGGTGGGGAGAAGGATAGCTGCATCCTTTGAAGCAAATTCTACCAAAAGCTCAGTAACTTCGCCAGTTTCATCATCATCAGCTACCTTTATTGGCATCACAACAAAAAATAGATCATCAAGGGATAAAGGGTACAACCTTCATTGCTGGAGTTGAAACATTCCTCTCCTCTTAGTGGCACAACATAGACATTTAGCCACCAAATCAGTAATCTCAGAGTAATGGGAAGATAGTAAAAAAAACCGTCTTGCAAACATCAGATTGACCCTTACAAATTTGTAGCAGAGGTTCTAGATATACGGCATGAATATCGCAGTAAAATATACAGTGCAGAAGAACATGTTCAGTACTTTCTATCTCCCCCAGACTGCAAGAACAAAGCCTAGAACTTCCCCAGTTTCATGTTTACCTTTCCCCCTCTCTAAACTTCTTTAAGCATTAGAACAAAAGTTTAAGTCCAGTGGCACCTTTAAAACCAACAAAGTTTAATTGTGGGTATAAGCTTTTGTGTGCATGCAACACCTGAATCTATCTTCTTTCAGCATGTTTCTTCTCAACTGAAATGTCTCTCAATTTGAACCTCTCTTCTTTCTCTTCTCAGTTTGCTGCAATATTATGTGAACTGTTACTTTCCCATGTAACCTTGAGGGAAAACATATGCTTTAAGGACTGTTGCTTTATTTTACTCCAGAGGTGGGAAAAGTATTGAAAACTGAAGGTAACACCTACAGCTGAAAATTTTTATATATATATATATATATTTGAGTGAAATAGATTTGTTTTGTTTATCTGGAAAAAGAACTCTGTCAGGTCCATCTTATTGTGTCCTGGGGGAACTGAATATTTCTACTCTTGTCACGTACAGTACAACTTTATTGCCTTTTTGCTTAGCAAACTTGAAAAGTTCCCTTTCTAAAGCCATTTCATTCTCTGCTTCTGAGTCACCCACACTTTGCTTATGAGAAGAGGTCTTCCCATAAGGCTAGGAAACAGACACAGGAACGGGACATGATAGGACTATAGAAAATTATGCATAATGTTGCAATAGTTGTTTATAAGATTATGCATAGTGTCAAGAAAATGGATGGAAATAATATTTTTTCTTCCTCTCTCACATCACTAGATTTTGCAATTACCCAATGGCATATGCAGGACAGACAACAGAAAGTATTTCCTCATGCAGTGTATAAACTTACTGGATTCTCTACCACAGCGTGCAGTGATGGCCATGGAGTGCTTTTTTTAAAAAAAGGGTTAGATACATTAATAAAGGATAGAATTGTGGCAAAACATGTCCCACAGACACCCACTTTGGTGGGGTGTTGGCAGAATTTACCCAGCAAGCCTAGGTTTTCAAGTCGGTAGCCAATAACGAGTTTACCTTTCCAGTCTCTTGCGCCACCATTCTCAGATGAAATGATTCCATTTTACTATCACCAAAAAAACCCTTGTAGTGATATTTTTTACCTAGAAATGAAACCATCACTTTAAAAGACTCAAATTCAAATGAAGAACTGATTTTTCCCAGTGGCTTTCCCAGAGTCCCTTCTTTACCCTTCAGGAAGCATGGACCAAGATTGGGCTTTTTATGTGATGCAAAATGACCACACTGAGCACCCATTTCATGAAAAGGGAAAAAAAAATGTGTCTTTACATGTAAACATCCCATTGATTACAGGAAGGAAGAAAACAGCAAGAATGTCTTAACAATGACTGAGCAAAGGATAAAATTAAATGGGAACCACAGTTCCTCTTCCCCAATTTATGATGTCCTCTTAAAAGATAGGCTGAATAAACAATAAACGTTTGTCTAGGCCATATTATTGAAGCCATATTTCTGTCTTCAGCTGGGCTACATAGTCTCTGTTTCTCCCAGCCAGCAAACAAACCCATGACAGCCCCTTCCCTCAGGAACTCTCCGAGAATGCTCCCATAACATGTCTCTAACAAAAGAAATGTTCCTTCTTGCATGTAAATCAGACCCTATCTATTTGATGGAAAAAACTGAGCAAAGCTAGCATCTTCACCGTACTTTGATCACGGACGTGACTGTATTTAGAAGAGCTACTCACCATTAATATATCAATTTAAACTCTTTCCACCCTGGCAGACTGAAAGTTAACAAGATGAACTGGTTGTACAGGGCTTTGTCCAGCTGGGAATTAGTCTCTGGGCATCATCAGAGTGCAAGTTAATGAAAATTGTCTTCCAAAGATTTATTTGGTTATTTATTTATTTATTTATATCCCACCTTTCTCCCCAATGGGGACCTAAAGCAACTTATGTCATTCTCCTCTCCTCCATTTTATCTTCACGACAACCCTGTGAGGTAGGTTAGGCTGAGAAAGTGAATGGTCCAAGGTCACCCAGCCAGTTTTTATAGCAGAGGGGGGGGGGGAATCTGAACCTGGGTTTCCCAGATCCTAGTCTGACACTTTAACCAAAATACCACGTTGGCTCTTGTTAAATTATCCACAAGTTATTTCTGGGGTAATGTGTCTTTTCACTTTTCACCATGATAGCAATGGAAAAGTCCTGTTCATGACAATGGCAGAAGAAGCAGTGATTGGATTGGATTGGATTGGAGCAATGGGGAACCATTGCTTTCATGACCAGTTTGTGGGCTTCCTGAAAGCAACTGAGAGGCCACCATTGGAAACAGGGCGCTCGACTAGATGGATCTGTGGTCTGATCCAGCGGGGCTGCTCTTTCCAGTTTCCCAATACCAATGCTACTAGGGTATTTTGTAGTATTTGGGGTTGATTAGTTACTGGGAAAGATACCAGTGGACCACTGCCCTGGATGGCCCACTAGTGGCCAGGAGCAAGCTGAACCAAGTGACACCTTCAGTACGAGCAGCAAAACAGCATCTGCTCAGCTTAAGGCCAGGTGGTGGTGATAATGCCAACAGGGTCAGTGTTGCCATGCCTGAGGTCCAGGCCAAGAAGAACCTGCAGCACAGCCAGCACTACAGGAGTCACTTGGCTCACCTTGCTCTAGGGATGTTTTAGCATTCCAGTCCGCTTCTGTGTAGCACCTTCTGATCCTCATCTGCCTTTTCTTGCCCCTACATTTCATGTGGGTTTTAGGTCAGCATGGAGTCACAATCCCTAGAGCCAGTTTGGTGTAGTGGTTAAGTGCGCGAACTCTAATCTGGGAGAATCGGGTTTGATTCCCCAGTCCTCCACTTGCACCTGGCTGGATGACCTTGGGCAAGCCATAGTTCTGATAAGAGCTGTTCTTGAAAAAGAGCAGTTTCTGTCAGAGCTCTCTCAGCCCCACCTACCTCACAGGGTGTCTGTTGCGGGGAGGGGGAGGGAAAGGAGTTTGTAAGCCACTCTGAGACACCTGAGGGTAGTGAAGGGAGGGATATAAATCCAGTCTCCTTCTCCTTCTTCTATATTATGCCTTATCAGCCCATTGGCCTTCTGGAGTAAAGTACTTATGTTGTAGAACATTCTGGTTGAGGAGGATTATGCCTCTTCTGTCCCTTAGCTCTCATCCAAGATTGGGGTGAGGGGCCAATTTGAATCAGTGGTTGTTCATTGGTGAGTAAAAGGCATTCTGCACATGCTCAGAGGCATGCATGTCTTTACAAAGGCAAGTTACAGCAAGGCAGTTTGCAGTTATTAAAACCAGATACCAGGCTGAGTGAAACGGGACATTTGTGTTTCTATCCCTCCCCTCTGTCACCTATCCCTGAGGTAAATTTCCTACTGCAAACAGGGGAGGCAAACCCCAAATAGTATAAAGCTCACCCCAGTTTTCTGTCCAACATTTTCACTTTTCACTGTGGATATTTTAAAAAGGATAGAAAAGGATAGAAAAACAAACAAGAAAAAAGCAAAAGCCCAAGGGAGAAAAGCTGATGGGAGAAAGCAGAAAAGAATGAATTTGGTAAACAAGTAGTTAACTGATTCCGCTTCAGCTGTCTTGCAGCTCCCACTCCCCTACTCCTTCCCAGGCAATCTCAACAAGACCTGTCTTCACATTTTCTCTTGTAATTTCCCTGATGAAAAGGACTCACAGCTTTTTTTTTTTTTAAGTGTAAGTTGTCAGTTCATATGTGGGGCATGCCATATTGAATAGGATGTATTGCCTTAAAATGATTCCTTAGGATTGCCGGGTCCCCCTCCCCCACCGTCAGCAGGGCAAAGAGAAATGATTGGCAGAGTATGTGTGGGGGGTTGAGGCTGGCAACGTGGCAACATCACTTCCAGCACGCAGTGGAAGTGACATCAGTACATTACTGGCGCCCTCAGGGACATAAGAACATAAGAGGCGCCAATGTTAGATCAGGCCAAAGGCCCATCCAGTCCAACACTCTGTATCAAACAGTGGCCAGAAATACCAGTGCCATCAGGAGGTCCACCAGTGGGGCCAGGACATTTGAAGCCCTCCCACTCTTGACCCCCCCCCCAAGCACCAAGAAGACAGAGCATCACTTGCCCCAGAGTCCCTATCTATACCTTGTGGCTAATAGCCATTGATGGATCTCTGCTCCATATGCTTATCTAATTCCCTTTTGACACTCTAGCGTTTGGACAAAACTCTGGTAAACTCCTTTTTTCCATAGAGTTTTGCCCAAATACCTGTGGTGTGATGCCACATTAGGACATGGCTGCCAGCCCTCCCCATTTTTCTGGCTATTTACCCCCTACTGGCCAGCTGATCAGCAGCAGGGGGCAGTGGCTGGGAGCAGGAGATCCCCCAGCTGACATTCCTAGTTCTCATAGCTATGGGTGTGGTGCATGTGTGTGATGGCTCATGAAAAAACTGAGTCTTAGCTAGATGTGGAGTTTACATATAGTTTGTGGTGTGTGTTTTAGGTGATGAGAGAGGAACAGGCACAATTTAAGAACATAAGAGAAGCCAATGTTGGATCAGGCCAATGGCCCATCCAGTCCAACACTCTGTCACACAGTGGCCAGAAATACCAGGTGCCATCAGTCCTGAATGTTTAAAATCTAGAATTCACTGAACTTTTGTACCTCTGTGGAGTAGAGAAGTCTCCTGAAGTATGATATATAATTTTTTTTTTAATTTACCTTAGGTCATTACAAAATAACAAGCCATTTTGGCTGTTAAATTAAAACAAGAGTTCCTTAACATCCATCCATAAATTCATGATTTAAAACTTGCATTTTCATCTTCAGTAAAAACAAAACAACAACAGATCATAACACTTGCTCATATGTTTCAAAATGTCATTCAAAAATCTACTTCTTGGTTTAGAATAAAGAGACCAGTAGGGATGAACAAAGAGCCCAGAATCGTGACTGCTGTACAGAATGTTTCTGTGGCTTTTATTCTTATCAATGAAATAGGAAAACTGTGTATGCTAAAATGCCAATGGTGTACTGCTCATGTTATCTCAGACTCTTGGCAGCTAGCTTTTGCTTTTTTCCCCAAGCCCTTTAACTCTTGGTGTCAGATACAAGGGGAAAGAGCCATAGATGGCATAAAACAGTCTTGGTTGATTATTCCAAATGAACATGCCCCACACGGGTGCCATGGAAACATTCTGTGGGTTGAATTGCACTTCCCATGCATACATTATGCTCAATTCCCACTGAAGTCAATTAAAAAATAAGACTTTAATATTATGCCATAATTATGTCAACAGAGTTGCATGAATTCACAGGTCTTCACAAGGATTCTGGGTGACTTTCTCTGAGAAGCTAAGAATACTGAGGGCAGAAACCCCTGCCCCTTAGTGGAGTTCAGAGCAGCTGGAAATCTCAGAAACTGGCTGCAGCCAGACTCAAGGAGCATTGGTGTGTATTGTTAGCAGGCTAATTAGGTAATTGATTAAGAGACTAACACTTGCCAGACCAGTAACAAAACACCAAAGCTGACTTTTATTAAATAGATCAATGGAACTAACTAGACACTCTAGGCTCCTTCTCTTCTCTCTTCCAGAAGTTCTCCCAGTCCAGAATCTTTTGTGAGCCCTGAATAGGGTTTTCAGCACTGCCTCAGCAAATGCTGGGAGATTTTGAGGGCAGTGCCTAGGAGGGTAAAGTTTGCATTTCCAGGTGACACTAGGAATTTCCCTTAAAACCTATACTAAAGATATTGTCTAAGATAAAGATATATGGTATGGGGAAAATCCTAGACTGTCATCATGGAGGCCATTTTCCTGACATTATTTCTACTGTTCCTCAATTTCTCAAGGGCTGGAGCCTGGGGCTGAGGTAGGGCAAATGTCAAGCCTACCTACCCCTGAACCAGGGAACTTCTTTCACTCAATGTGAATTTATTCAGATTTTTCAGAGTCAGGAAACCTACAGAAATTATTGTTTCATTTCTAGAGGCAGAGTGCCTAGGGCCAATGCCCCCTTGTTTAATGATAACAGTACAATGGCTGCGGTCACTCGTAACAGAAGCCACACAAGTGAGACGGAAAACAGCCGGAGTTTCCGGGTGCGATCTCACCAGCACATCTGGGAAGCGTAGCACTCCGTGGCTCAACCGAGGCTTCCAGCCGAAACTGCGTGGCAAAAAACTAGTACCTTGGAGGTACTAGTTTCCGGAAACTGCGGGGCAAGGGCGGGCGTCTGATCGCGTTTCCGGTGGCATCCGGCGCCCACCCATGTCCCCTTGCAAATAAGGTGTGTTTTTTTGGTCCAAGTCTCTGTGGATGCGCATGCGCACCCAACGGAGCATGCGCATTTGTCATGTACACAAAAATAAAAAACAATTTGCCGCGGCACGCGCTTCTTCGTTGCGCGCCGGCTTGTCCTGTGATCGGCACCTCTCCCTTGCCATGGAACCTCCACGGTACCTCCACAGGACCTCCACAGGAGGTCTGATCGCGTAACTGCGCAGTAGTTTGCCCCAGGGCAAACAGCCACGCTTCTCCTCTGCAGTTTCCTGCCCGTGTGACTGGGGCCTAAGTGCGACATCCATGCAAGCAAGAAACAGTCCTTATTTGAGAAGACATATGTCTAAAACAAGACCCTATGCAGCCAAATTGCTTGGCATTGTAAGTAACATTTTAGGCCTATTGCTGCAACAGTGGCCAGGAGACCGTATAGGTCTAAGAGAGCCTTTGTTAGCTGAAAGTTAGGGAATAGTTCTATTTCACTTACCAAGGATTGAACACTGAATGCTAGTGGTGGATTGCATAGCCATAATTATCTTATCTTGTAATACTGAGCCATTGTGACATTACGTATTAGATTTTTTTTTGGTGCAGACTAGTAAAAAAGGTTCACATTATATTTAAAATGTGTGTTATAAATAAGATTTTTTAAAACGTGGAATAAAATATATGACAAAACAGCAGTGAGGAAGTTTGCATATAAAATCAAGGATAAGCGTAAATTTAGATGACATAAAAGCCTGCCAAATAATACCAAAGATCTTAGCCTTGTGAATAATAATAATAATAATAATAATAATAATGATGATGATGATGATGATGATGATGATGATGATGATGATGATGATGATAATAAAGTACTCTGCTGCCAATGACTGAGAATATTTGTACAGCTTTCAGAATGGAGTAATACTGTTAACCTGAAAAAGAGGATAAATTGTCCTATATACGGTTGCCAAATTCGTACAAATGTTTAGTAGATCTTTTAAATTAAGAGCTCTTTAGAAAAATTGTAGCATTTGAGGCATATTTTGTAGAGCCATCCTATGGTCCTACTACCCTGGAGGTCCAATAATGTTGACATAAGATTAGCATGGCCTACATTAAGATCCTATAGCTCCATCTGATGCAGGACTACAGTTTCGGTCTGTTAATCAACAGACTTTAAAAACTATGTGCCCTGACCTGGATAGCCTAGGCAAGCCCAATCTCGTCAAATATCTGAAGCTAAGCAGGGCTGACCCTGGCAAGTATTTGGATGGGAGACCTCCAAGGAATACCAGGGTGAGAAGGCTGAGGCAGGCTATCAAGCCACTTCTCTGAATGTCCTCCATGCCCCACTAAGAGGTCACCATGACTTCCAGGCATGGACGCACACACACACACATGCAAAAATACCAAATAAGATAAAAACTATGGAAGAAACTGACCTTTTTAAGGTTGTACAGCAGGTATCAAGCAAGCTTTACAATTACAGAGCCAAACGTCATCAAAATTTAGAGCAGGAGAACAACAAACAGCCACTATAAGAAAAACCATTGGCACAACTGAAAATATGTGAACTAACATTAATAATCCATAAACTTCCTGAAGCCCAGACACTAGTTGTTGTGGGTCTTTCTTAGGAAGGTGGCACACACCTAATTTTACAACAGTTAATAGGTAGGGGCACCATGCACAATTGTTTTAGCACACTGGCATAGAGCTGTGCATAGTTTGTGTGTGGATTACTGTTAGCTGTTAATCTCTATCATTTCCCTTTCTGTAGAACATTTCTAAGAAGCCCTTAAGCCCCATAAAAACTCTTTCCCTGGCATTCCCTTCACATACTGGCTACTCTAGCATCCTGTTTATCCCTCTGATATACTTTAACTTAAAGATTTCATTTTCTTTTTTGAAGAGCCGTGTTTGGTTCCTTACTGACCCACATTTGGCTCTGGAGTTCTAGAGCAGCGTACAATGCACGATTTTGTTCCTGTGGTCCTCAGAACTGTTTCCTACAATTACATAGTTTATGAAAATTCTCAATTCCACAGTCATCATGAATTCAAAGACATGCTGTCTATTTCTAGTAAGTAGTTACATTGATCCTTGCTTTGTAAACTGAAATCTGCTTATACAGATTCCATAATATGGGCTAATATGTTACTGAAATGGTCCCCATTCCATCTGGAAATCTAACAGAAGCACTACAAAAGTTAAATAGACTCCTTGTAGTTTGTCTCACATGCATGTAAATTGTCTGTATATAATTAACTCAAAGGAAGAGGAATTGTCTAATTTCAATTTGTTTGTAAAAAAAATCTTATTTATATTCTCCTATCAATGCAACGAACATGAAGTTGAGCAAACTCCAGAGAACAACGGAGGACAGAAGGGCCTGGCATGATGTGGTCCATGGGGTCGCGAAGAGTTGGACTCGACTGTGCAACTGAACAACATTCTGAGCACACAAACAGACCTGACCAGGGTTTTTTTTTGTAGAAAAAGCCCAGCAGGAACTCATTAACATAATAGGTCACACCCAACAGCAGAAACTCATTAGCACATTAGGCCACAACCCCATGTTACCAGAAGTGTGGTCATCCAGCCACACCCACCTTTTGCTCCTTATTCTGTTTACCTTGTTTGTTGTCAAAACCCAGGGCTTTTTTTGTAGCAGGAACTCCTTTGCATGTTAGACCACACACCCCTAATGTAGCCAATCCTAATGAGTTTCTGCTGTTGGGTGTGGCCTATTATGCTAAAGAGTTCCTGCTGGGTGTGGCCAACTCCGGAGCCAGCCGGAACTCCGTTCCTGTGCGTTCCTGCCCAAAAATAGCCCTGGACCTGACATGCGCTTCCATCGGTTTGTATAAAGCAAATTGCATGCATCACAACCACAGTTTAGATCAGAGCTACACCAGAAAGGGAGAGGGCATTTAACTCTGTATTGCTAATCAACTCCAAGCTCCACTTTAATGATGAAAAGATAGTTTTTAACAAGCAAGTTTCCCTCTCTTTTAAAATGCTAGTAACAGTAATTATAGAGACCTGTCATCTTCATCAGGTCTGTTTGCACCCTACGTGTTTTTAGAATGAATTTTAGATTCCCCCCAAAGAATAGCATTGTGTGTGTGTTTAAGTATATGTTTGTAGAAGGTGCTTGCAGGAGGAGGAGGAAGAGGCAAATTTCATTCCATTTCCCCTTTTCACTGTAAACCAACCCCCCCCCCCGGTGCATTTTGTTTGTGAGGCTCTCCTGAACCTCAAAGAGGATTTTCAGAGCAAACTGCAGTCTGCATGGGGGACGGGGAAGAAGGTAAAGGCGAGGAAAGATTCTTTCACAGGCTTTCCTGCTGGATCCAACTTCTGATCTAGAAGAATCTACTCAGCATGGGTTTACTCTAGTGTTGACAGTAGGGTTGCCAAATCTGAATAACTCACCGGCGGGGGAGCGCCCTGCCCGTCCGGGAGCTGTTCGGGTATGCGCGCGCCGCCGGAGCGTCACCGGAAGTGACGTCACACGCTGGGCGGGGCCACATTCCCCGGCGTCGGGTAACGGGCCTCCGGGGCGGGGGGAATTCCGCCCTACCGGGGGGGTTGGCAGCCGTGATTGACAGCTCTGGGTTGGGAAATACCTGTTTGGGAGCTTGGGCGCCACACAGTCAAGTGCAAGCATAGAGCTTCGCTCCGATAAACAAAGGATGATGCGGATCCAAGCCCGCACCAATCAGAGGGCTAGGCTCTCGGCCGAGAGCCTATGGGACTCTCGGCCACTAGTTAGGACCTATTGGGAAGTGGGGCTGTGTTCTGGGTGGTGGATTCACGGGGGATATAAGCCGGCCTGCGAGCCGGCTAAAGTTGTCTTGTTGTGTGCTAATACAATACGCTGAGGTGAAATCACTCGTCCGTCTGCGTACTTTTCAGGGGTGAAGCCTGGGGAGGGTGGGATTTGGAGAGGAGAAGCAGGGTATAAGTCCACCCTCCAAAGCAGCCATTTTCTCCAGGGGAACTGATCTAGGTCATCTGGAGATTAGTTGCAATGGAGGGTGGTAACCCTCGTTTACTGGCATTCGGACCATCTTATTTGTGTCTAACATTCGGCATGCTTTCTAGCTTTAATGCAAATAAAAATCAGGCCTGCATCTTCACCACATTATGTAAACAAACATTAATTAAGGCGTCATGCCCGAGAGAATATCCTTTAGAGGTTTTTTTTTACAAGAGTATACGCAAAATAGCATCAAAAGTGCACACATACACACACACACCTAACAAGCACTGCATCAAATCTCATTTTATAGTCCAGGCTTTACAAAGGGGTCAGAGGAATAGCTGTAGGAACAGTCTGGCTTGTTGTGATGACAAAATGGGGTGGGGGAGATCCAGGCATGCTGTCCTAAACTCCTTAGAGGAAAGGTGGGATACAGATGTGTAGATAATTCACTCATCTCTAACATTTCAGTCATACAAAAATGCTATACGATTATATGCTGTGTTATCAATAAATATGCTTGAGATCTCTGCCCCATGTGCTGAACAGAGCTACTGATCATATTTATCTTGGAGATCCTAGTAGATTATTATCAAAAAGGGGGTAATGGGTTTGTGAGAAATCATTCAGAGAGAAAAACATCACTCAACAGAACAACAAATAGACAGTGTGAGATTCAAGCCAATGCTCAGATAGCAACAGTGAGAGATTGACTTCTATTGCAGCAACTTATTTAAAAATTATCCAGATTGCACTTCACTGTTTTTGGAAGCCTATTAGACGGCATCTGTCTAGAAACATATATTAAAATCCGAACCAGATAGAGATATTCTGTATCAGGCAAAATACAGGGAAGTAAACCCGATTTATGATTGCTCTACAATAACCATAATTATACCCTCATAGAACTGTAGTTGGAAAAAATGAACTACAGAGTTGGTCAGATTTAAAAACTTTTTATTGGCAGAGTTGCAGGCATCAAGAGGATTCTGTTACCTTGGTGTCTTTTTTCCATTAGGAAGTCTTCTGTTACTGAGTCTCTTGGAGGCTTTTTTAAAGTCATCAAAAATGTTCACTAATTTTATTTGGAGTGGCCAAAACGGATCCTACAAAGACTTAAATATAAAGGAAGTATTCCATATGATTAGGTACCAGAGGTCATTTCGGGGGGGATCGCGGGGGATCGCAGTTCCCCCGGGTGAGGTACGGGGGGCGGGGCACATGATGAAGCCCCGCCCCCCGCTTCCGGCCGCCCCGCTTCCGGCCCTCATTCAGCCAGGAGGAGGCAGGAGAAGAGGGAGGGTAAGTTGCTTTCTCCCTGCCTCTCCCCACCCCTGCCTGCCTGGGGCCAGGGAGGGCCTTCGCGGGGCTTCCTTGCACTCCCGCCGTCCGGGACCATTGGGGGCAGGGTGTGTGGCCTTATGACACACTTCCGGTGATGTCAGGGGGTGTGGCATATGCTAATGAGTTATGCTAATGAGTTCCCCTAGCTCTTTTTTTACGAAACGACCCCTGTTAGGTACTATTGGGAAATGGGACTAAAATTAATTTCAAAGTGGTTTAATTCCAACATCAATTATCTACACTATATTTTAGATCCAGAATAGTATTGCATGAGAGGTTATATAAGAAGCAGGATGATGAAACATAAAAACCCAGTTATTGCATCAACAATGTAGACATGGGACAAATGAGCCTGCTAGTAACCCTGGTGGCTTGTATCCAACTGTGTAGCTCCTAAGATTAAGGATGCTTCTTTCTTTGGAAATGGGGCAGGGATTTCCATTGATTTCCCTATCCCATGACAGATCCCTACTTTGTCCCCTGTTTTGTTCCCAAGCATCTGTTGACTTATCAGACCAAAATCTGGGTAGTCTCAGTGGCTAGGAGTGGGAAAGAAAAGTGGGAAAGCCTCGTTCCACAACATCCTCTCTGTTATCAGATGTCACTGGATACAAGTCTGATTTAATCTATTTACAATGATATTTTCTTCTTTGTTTGATATATAGGGTTGTATAAGATAGTCACATATTCACATATTACATAAATCAGGATCTGCTCATGAGAGCCATGCACCTTGGGATTCTTCAGTCTCATCAATGGATTGGATTCAAAGTACCATCCAGGGAGCTCTGCTAACTAAATGAGTGTTCCCCCCCCCCACCAGCTGCAGGTCCCTGAGCATTCTGGCATGAGGCTCCTAAGAGTCAGAGGAGACTCAGCAACAGATTGGATGGTGAAGTGAGGTATTCAGGAGAGGGGAGTTAGCAAAACTTGCTCCTCTCTTCCACTGGTGAAAGTGCCTTGCATTTCTGCAGCACGTACACAAAAATTGGAACAAACCTAACATCAAGCAAATGGACTTTGCTGCACTCAACACAAATATTTTTGTTACATACATTTTGTCATATATGCGATGGATGCCCCCTGAAATGGAATTCATTTATTTTGTTTTACAAAAAAGTTACAGTTAACACAATGACAAAGTATGATGTGCTAATGTCTAAAATGTTAGCATTTGTCCTTGTAAATTATTGTGTATCAAAACCGTAGGGTAGGTTAATCAAGGGTCATCAACCATGAAAGCTAAATGGAATTTCCCAGCCCAGAGGTAATGTATCTCTAAACATTAGATGTTGGGCAGCAAATAACAAGGAATGACTGTTGACTTTATGGACTTTATGGAGAAAGGGCTAGATGGATGTTTGGACTGATCCAACAGAGTTTTTATATCACTTTCTCCGGCTTAAATATTTAAGGCTGATGTGTGTTAAAATCAACGTATGATGAGCTTTCCCCGCATTGGATTTGCATTCCTAATGCTGGTCAACAAGACATTTTTTTGAAGAACTTTCTCTGTCATGTCACAGTCTGCTCATAAACTGAACTATTTAGGAGAATATTGACAGCGCATATCTACTGAAAAGCTTCATTGATTTTAATATGGGGGAAAGTTTTGCAGAATGGCCTATACACTGAAAACCAGCCTGGATAAATAGTTGTTAACACTTCATATGTAGGTATAGGGCTGCCATTTCCACTAACAGATGGAATCACCTAAAGGAGACATCCAAGAGCCATCTGCTGTGCCTCCCCACTGTTTCTAACCCTAGCTTGTCAGGTTTTATATAGTTGTGTCAGATGGGAGACTGTGTTTAGTAGTTGCTTGGCAACCAAAATGTGCTTTCATCCAGACCATGCAAATGGATGGCCAGCAGTGAGGGGTGACAGAACTGATAGCAACTGATAGCAAGAGAGAATGTATGGCTGGGAATCTCAAAGGCTGGAAGACAAGCTCTCTGAAAAAAAACAAAGGTGGGTGTAATGTATCCAGTCCAGACAAGTCCTGACAAGTCCAGACAAGTCCAGAGACAAACTTCGAGCTTCGTTCCAAGAGACAATGGACTATGCAGATCCTAGTCCACTCCAATCAGGGGGCTAGGTTCCCGGCCGAGAGCCTATGGGACTCTTGGCCACTGTAAATAACCTATTGGGAAGTAGGGGTGTGTTTTGGGTGGCGGTTTCTCAGGGGATATAAGCCGGCCTGCGAGCCGGCCAAAGTTGTCTTGTTCCGGATAGAATAAAGTACGCTTTGCTGAAATCACTCTCTGTTTGCGTACTTTTCAGTGGGCTCAGTTCAATATACCTGCATACTCCCACCATTAAAAAAGGCATGGGATGGAGGCTTTCCTCCTGGTTCATCAGGCCTTCTTCCCATGAATCTCCTAGCAGCAAGGTCATCTGCATTTACCCATTACTGCATGTAACATGTATTCAGTGTACCAGCCAATGTTCACACATTAAGAATGCAGATTCATACAGTAATAGTGAGGCCTAATAATGCCTACTGATGTAAGCATCATAATTAAAAGCATTTCCTGATGCACCAGAAAGCATAATGGTGGGTTTCAGCATGGCTGCCAGAATTTTTGAAGCTGTGTTTGGAAGATGTTACAATATTCCGCTTGGATTTGATTTTACCTAACTCCAGGTACCTCCTATGATAACTGCCTATGGAAAATCATGGGTAGGGTGAATGCATGAGGCATTGCAAATGGCACTGGAGGGGATGGGCCAGGGGCCCATTCTTGCATCTTTCTGGCAAAAGTATGAATATCCATCAATACCTGTATCAGAGGTTGGAAACTAATCTGCTGGACTGAAAGACAGAAGGAAGCTTTTCCCATGCTTGTTGTGGCTGGGAATATGGCCCAGCGATACTTTCTGTTAACCAAATGCCAAGGATCTGGCTAAACTCTTCTTCATATTTGCCTTCAAAATCCAATTCGAGAGAGTCAAGGAGGCATGTGCAGTGGAATTTGCTAGGAATACAATTGGCTGTAATGATAATGCTGACACCAATGATGATAAACTTCCCCTTAGTCTGTATACAAAATAGCAGCAATAATGGAGCCTGCCACTCTGTAGAGGTCTGAAGATTTGTCTAATTTACCACAATTGCATGAGAATGCAGATCTACTAGCTATATGGTTCCTGTAACGATAGCATGTGCTCATTCAGATATGACAATATTATACTCCTCTCAGTTTAGCTCGGCTTTTCCAAATGAAGGAAGGAAACTGAACCTAGACCCGTCACAGCTAATGAACTTGCTATTGGGCATAGATTTCTGCGCTTAATTTCTCCTAGGATATATCATCTGCTAGTTTATTTTTTCTCCATATACATTTGCCATGCCATTATAAGCAAGGCTAGCTAAGGGTCTGTCCGTAAAACAGGACGTGACTATCACTGAACTTCCCCAGTGACCTAGAGATCTCTACTTCTGGTCTTTCCCTTCATAGAATCATAAAGCTGGAAGTCAAACTTCTGCAGGCCCATAGCTATATTGGAGCCTTTTGAGGCCCGGCCCTCCAACTTCCCACCCAGCCCAGGCCCCCCAACTTCCAATTTTTAATTTTATTTGTTCCCTCGTGCCACCCTCTCTTGCCCACCACTCTCCCTGGGCAAGGCAAGCCTCATGCCCTCCCTCCCTCCAATCCCATGCCATGGCTCTTTCTTGCTTTTTGCCGGCCAGCAAGGTGAGCCCTGCCTCCAATCTCACACTGCTGCTGCTGCTCTCTCTTGCCTCTCTTCAGCTGGCAAGTCAAGCCCCGTGGGTTGGGTTATCCCACCACCCTGCTGCTCTGCTCTCTTCTCTCTCGTTGCTCACTTGGCCAGCAAGGCAAGTCCCAGCTGCCTTCATCCCTCCAGTTCCCGGCTGGCAAAGCAAGTGCCACACTGCCCAATCCCTTGCTTGGCTTTGGAGCCCATGATTTTGCTTCCATTCCTCTTCCTCCCCTTTCCCTTTTTTATTTTCAGAGCTCCGCTCTGCCTCCCACCTTTGAATGGCAAGGATTCCTCTCCTTCCCTTCCCTTTTTATCTGCAGGGTTCAGCTCCGCCTCCCACCTT
The DNA here is from genome assembly GCF_001447785.1 of Gekko japonicus. Classification (NCBI taxonomy): domain Eukaryota; kingdom Metazoa; phylum Chordata; class Lepidosauria; order Squamata; family Gekkonidae; genus Gekko; species Gekko japonicus. The sequence continues at coordinate 368,952 of NW_015170332.1, read as the reverse complement.
TGAATAATTAAATTATTTAAATTAGCCAGTGCCAAGTGCCCCCCAAGAAATTTAAATGCCCCCCGACTTAGAAATTCCTGGCTACGGGCCTGAACTTCTGACTAGAAGTCAAACGTCTTTGATACCATATCGGTCTTCTTGGCCATGCAGATTTTCCCCTCTGTCTGCCACTCTGACTCCACAGAGGAGTATGGCTCCAGAAGCCCCAACAATACTGCCTTTATGAGAGGGGTATAGCACAGTAGTGTAGCCTGTGATCTGTTTCCCTAGTGTCTCAGGTTCATTCCTGGCATTCCCAGAAAAGGATCCGATGTAACATGAAGCAGGGCTCTTTTTGTAGAAAAAGCCCAGCAGGAACCCATTAGCATAACAGGCCACACCCAACAGCAGAAACTCATTAGCATATTAGGCCACACCCCTGACAGCACAACTCATTAGCACATTAGGCCGCACCCCCATGTTACCAGAAGTGTGGTTATCCAGCCACACCCACCTTTTGCTTGTTATTCTGTTTACCTTGTTTGTTGTCAAAACCCAGGGCTTTTTTGTAGCAGGAACCCCTTTGCATGTTAGGCCACACACCCCTAATGTAGCCAATCCTAATGAGTTTCTGCTGTTGGGTGTGGCCTATTATGGTAATGAGTTCCTGCTGGGAGCCAGCCGGAACTCCGTTCCTGTGCGTTCCTGCCCAAAAATAGCCCTGACATGAAGAATACATGATTAAGATCTTCCAAGGTTTTTAAAAACTGAATTAGCAGCCTAAGGTGGATGATTTGAAGATCAGGGAAAGACGACTGAATTAGAGGATGTTCAGTCCTTTCACTTCCATAAGAGCCAGTTTGGTGTAGTTGTTAAGAGTGTGGACTCTAATCTGGGAGAACTGGGTTTGATTCCCCACTCCTCAGCATGCAGCTCCTGGTGTGACCTTGGGTCAGTCAAAAGTTCTTTCAGAGCTGTTCTCTCAAGGGCAGTCCTCAGGAGAGCTCTTTCAGCCCCACCTACCTCACAGGGTGTCTTTTGTGGGGAGTGGAAGGGAAAGGGATTGTAAGCCGCTCTGAGACTCCTTCAGGCAGTAAAGGGTGTAGTATAAATCAAATCTCCTCCTCCTCCTCCTTCTAAAGCTGCAGTTTTTGTGACCAGGGGTGACAAGTGCTAGATCTGTCGCGCCCCTCAGATTACAGGGGTGGGAAAGATCTTAGAGAAATACCACCAATCAGAGTAGACAATACTGGGTTGAACGATCCGACGGCAGCCTGACTATACAGCTTGATATGGTGCATTTACCCCACCATCCTGCATAGCTTATTTTTCCAGTGTAATG
>NW_015170332.1:357694-367548 GCF_001447785.1 Gekko japonicus | reverse complement strand
TCTTGATATGGTGCATTTACCCCCCCATCCTGCATAGCTTATTTATTCAGTGTAATGTGTCAGCTCTGCGTTGCCCCCCCCCCCCGCTTTTCATATTCATCACTCTCCTGATCTCTAATCAATTTTGGAGCAATGCTAATGGTGGAACCATGAAAGGATCTGGACAGCAGCAGCTCCTCTGGCAGCCTTGTGCAGGAGCCTTTATTCTACCATTACGGCGGGTTAATTATACAACATTTGCACAGCCACAAAAACACAGGGAAAGTGCATGTGGCAAAGAGGAAAACCTGGAATCTGCCCTCTCACTGATTGTCATCAGATGGATTCCTCAGGGAGGGAAATCCTACCATTGGCTTAAATCTGGAAGTTTTCAAAACAGGCTTTTGTAACTATAGGCAAAACTGGTCTCAAACACCTTTTTCATATTTATAAAGCATTCCTATTACAGTCAAGCAATTAACTGTTTGGTATGTAGAAAATGCTAATATTGTTAAAAATTAATAAGGCAGGCTACTTGCAGTTCAGTTTGCAACAAACCAACTGAGAGCAATAAGAGAAAATTAATTCTTTATATTAAAAATAGTGTATTCTAGATACATAATGCAGCAAAAATGCCTTCATTTTTGTACCTTTTCATTTCTTCTTTGTGATGGAAATAACCTTGTCAAAGAAAATCTGTACTCATCCCATTGTGGCCAGTGATACAGCTCAAAAGACAGCATGCAATCCAAAAGATAGGTGTGATTTCAGTTTTATTGAAATGTGTGGGACTTCAAAGCTGTTTGCTTACGTTTTAGATGCTGATCCATGGTGTCAAACAGGCTTCCCTCCACATGGTTCTGCAGTGGTATATGCTCAATGTTTATATACACATGATCCCATTGTTCATAATTATGGACATTATGGTAAGTCTACAATATGTTCAATGCATGGAAGCCAGGGCAATGCAGCCCCTACTCTGTTGCTCAGGATGCCAACTATTAGGGAGGCGCCTTTGCTACAACCCCTCTGCACATAAATGTTGTCTCACTGGCCAAATTTGATGTCAGAAATGGCCAAAGTGTTAATAAACTATCCTCATGTGATATTGAGATATCTCCAGTCTTTTAATAATGCAGGCAGATTTTTTTAAAAATTACATTTTACCTAGATTGACAAGTTGTTTTACTATTTTCTTACCTATTTGCTAAGAACTTGATGTCAGAAATGGCCAAAGTGTTAACTGGCCTCGCACATGGGGGTAGGGCTTCTCACATTACCTAAGCAACATGGGGAAAAGGTATGTAGTAGTGTTTCCCATGCCACCAATGTAATGTGAGGAAAGGGTGAGTCAGTAGTAAAATAAATTATCCTCATGTGATATTGAGATGTCTCCAGTCTTTTAATAATGCAGGCAGATTTTTTTTTTTTTAAATAACATTTTACCTAGATTGACAAGTTATTTTACTATTTTCTTACCTATTTGCTAAGAATATTACATGAAGAGAGAGAATTAGATTTTTTAGTTTATGACTTTCTGCCCCAGAACAACATTCTGTAAGACCTCTGTTCCACTTAGACTTAAACCTTGTAGTACAGTGGTCTTCTTGATGGAAAATTTCACGAAGTCCTAACCAGTAAAGAAGACAGTATGATGCATTTTCTAGCTTTGACATGTTACAGAGATCTAAAGTTGAAAAAGAATGATAAATATATAATTATTTTTGCCTCATGATTCTAGCCATGAACTGTCCTCAATCTTGAATCCTTTGATCAGACTGCAAGAAATGAACTGAGATCATAAACCTGTGTGTATTGATCCTACTCGGAGGTTTGGTCTGCCAGGATTTCTTTTAGGCTTAATGATCTAATTTCTAAACGTGCTTGGCAAGAAATAGTTGAGTTTAGGAATTCATTAGGATTTCGGATGTTTTTTCTGGCTTCCATACAATCCCTTAGTTTAGCTAGAACCACACAGGTGCCACCAAAGGGAACAAGAGTGGACAATACCTTTCTAGAAAATGCCTTACCCTTCTCTTTGTCTTCCTCAGGTGGTGGAGATCCAGAACAGAGTGCAGACGCTGGCTAAGGACTCTGCCACATTGTTTTATGATCACACATTTAATCCCCTTTGCAGATAAACTATTTGTTACATTCTGACTCAGTTCTAGCCAGTCAAGATGGCTTCTTCCAAGCACTTCTGGGGATTCAGGCAGAAAATACTAAGGATATGAAAACTCCTAAAGTCAAGCAAAGTTTTGCTACCTAATTACTTTGTATCTTCAACCAGTTCCTAAAAATATTCAAAATTAACTCACAAAAATGTAGTCGGACACAAATCCGCCATTTAAAATTAAAAAAACTGCACTTTTCCAAACCGAGCTGGAACATCACTTGTGAATTTTTAAAATTTATGATTGCCCTATCACAGCTGTGCAGTAGCGAGGAGTAGTAGAGGGCAACACAGCCTGCAGGTTGTGCAGAGATATATATTTTTTAATTAATCTTCTGCTTTTGTATTCCCTCCCTTAGTTGCTGCTGGTGGGGTTCTGTGAGTGGATGTTGGGGACAAGTGGGGTGAGGGGGGGTGCACGAGAATGAACAGGGGGGCAGAAAGCATCACTTTTTACCAAGTTCTCAAATGTCTCTAGGTATTGGTGCCTCCCCCCTTTCCCTTTCATCAAGAGTAAGCACGGGGAAGGCAGCAGGCAGGTTGAGGGGGGGTGGAGCAAACAGTTCCACAATGTCTGGAAAGGGATAGCTGCCATGGGCAAGGGGCAGCCACTGCCGGCACTCTGGCTCCACACTGGGGGTCCTGCTGGTAAAGAGTCCTTTCCTGCGCTCTGTGGGCAGCAGCTATTCTCCTGGCATCTCCCTAGGGGAAGGTACTTTGCACAAGGACATGGAAAAATATGAGACGGTAAACCCACTAAAGATCACATTGCTACAAGTAGGAGAAAGGCAGTCACTGAAAGTTGGGGAGGGGGAGTGCAAAAGAATGAACAAGTGGGGGGGGGAGAGAAAGGCATCGCTTTTCATCAAGCTTTCAAATGTCCCAAAGAAGCCTGTTTGCCACCTCCCCTTTAGCTGCAGCCAGACTGTTAAAGCATCCCCTGCTAATGCTTTCTTTCTCCACCGAGCAAAATTTACCGATCAACTTATCATTTCGCTAGGCTAAAAAGGGCTTGTTAAAAAAAAAGAAATTAAAAAGATGGGAAACCCTCGCAATACTGGAGCCAAAGTAGGCAGAAGGTGCAGAGTGGGAGGAACAACGAAATCAGGGGCAGGGAAAGGGGTGGGTGGTGATGCAGTTTCCACGGAATAATGTCTGCATCAGAAATACCCTCGACTTGAAAGCGGAGCAAGAAAAAAGTCCATGACAAAACTAGATCCGGAGAAGCCAGGGATTAAGCAAACTGGAAGCTGAATGGGGAAAAGGAATGCAGAAGCAACAGCAAAAGCCGATGCACATGTGAGGCGAAAATGCAAAAGACGATATAAAAGGTGATGGAGAAAGCGAAGGAAACGACAGGTGCAGAAAATAGCCAGGGTTGCTAGGTATTACAGACTTAAGTCACAGTACAAACATGCATTTTTTTCCTGTAGATACATCTTCTTATGCTCTTTCAAAGCATGTTATAGCCTTCCTCCCTTCTCCCTTCTTCTTTTCACCCCAGCACTGCCTCCTTTTCTCCCCTCTCTTGGTTGGATGCCTTCAGTTATACCCCCTCATCTTCATTAGCCCCACTGCCCTGAGGTGAGTTCATTGGCTCCTTACCTGAACCATCTGGAGTTAAGAAATATATATAAACTAGAAGGGGGACCCGTGATACTTGCGGGGTGGGGGGAGGAGAAGCTCCAGGGGAGGAGAAGGAAGCAGCCGCTGGTGAGCCTTCTCCCCTGCCTCCCGTCCCCAGCACCCACAGTGAGGCACGCGCCTCTCCAAACCTTCTCCCTCCTCCCCCCCCAGCACCGGCGAGAGGCCTGAATTCGGCCTGCCAAACTTCCCCCCCTCCCAGCAGTGGTGGCAGTGGCAGGAGGCCCAAGCTCAGCCTGCCAAACTTCCCCCTGCACCACCACAGAGTCCCCCCCGAGCCGGCAGGAAACGCTCTTTTACTTTTTGGGGGATTAAAATATCCCCCCTATATTTTTTTAATTTTTTAGATTTTTTGTGCACACTTGGGGACTGCCCCAAGTGTGCAGGAAAATCTCCCTGCCCCCCAGGTGCCCCCAATGTGCGGATTTAGATATCTGCATGCAGGGGGCGCCTTCGCTATTAGATATATAGATTTCTAAAGTTACCTCTGACACAATTGTGGATCTTTAGCTGCCGCCCTATTTTTCTGCTACAATGTCTGTATTTTTAAGAGCTAAATTTAAAGATGGAAATCCAACAGGGAAAACGCTTCATTGCTGCCATATTAACAACAGGAAGATTGGCTGTTCAGTTTCGGTCATGGTGCTATACACGGTAAATAATACCTAGTTCATAAGAATCAGGAATGATCCTCTTATTGATCTCCATTTGGGCAAAATGTATGAAATGATTTATGAACAAGCAAGAAAAGACTTGCCTTTTTGGCAGCAGCTAGAGAAAAAAGCTAAATAAAAGCAAACAGAATCTTAAATTAAAATTTTAATTAAGGTTGCAGTTACCTGGAAATCGATGCTACTTACTTCTAAATAATAAATAAGTATATTTAGAAGGGGAGCATTCATCTGAAATGTGAAGATGCTTCTGTCTAGGAAGGTTTAATATCCAAGGCTGAGACTCTTGTTCTCCCTTGGAATTTACTTCCACCCAATATTTTTTAACTCCCCGCTCTTGATATATATATTTTTTCTTGCCTCCAGTGGAACAGTTCCTGTTTCGCCTGTGGGTGAAAGCAGCCTATGAATTGTAGCGAATGAAAATGTATGGAGTGGTTATTCAAATCCTCTTGTCAATATTTTCAAGTTTCTTTTTATGAAAAGGATGATTTATGAGGTATGTGGCATCTAGTGATAGATTGTCTCTCTTTGCAGAGTGGGTCTGTGGTCCTTGAAGTAGTGAAATGGGTACTTAATTCTTGGAAGTGAGGTCTGTTAGCGACCCAGTTATCACCCCCTTTTGTCTACATCTTTATCCTATGTATTCCTGAACACTGAATGCAAGATTCCCTAGAGACCTCATTACAGCAAGGGAGTTTGGAGCAATCTGGCCGTTATTTGATCTGCCCTTTCACACAAGCGGTGCTGTGGGGGAACACGACAGCATCACAATCGGATTTTGAGAGGAACGATGAATTCCTTTCAAGTTTATATATGCCCTTTTCTTGGCAACTGGATAGAAATGATTTGTTCCCTGTTATTTAAATTAATGCTACTAATGTGTTCAGATGGCAAACTACCTCTGCTTTCTCAAGTCACCATAAGTTAGCTGGAACTTGACAGCACTTTACACACACACACACACACACACACACACACACACACAATGTGCTCAGGGAAGAAATCACTTTCACAAATTGTGGTATATTCATATCACAAGCCAAATTCCAGTGTAGAAAAATGGGGTAGAAAAATATTGCACAAAAAATAAAAATCTATTTGTAGTGGCAGAAGACCGTGTGTTGCACAACACCCAAACACAACCTAAAAAGATACCATCAGATAAGGTGGGAAACATCTAACATTAAAAACTGCTACTTCTGTTTCTATCTGGAGGTATTTTTGCTACACCAAGAACATATGTCTCTGTAGTGAGGTAAATGTTCTCAAGGTTATCAAGAGGGGTCATCAGGTTACTCGGGGGATGCTGTACCTCTACCGAGCATTTAATATGCTCCCCCTAGATCAATGTTTTCTGGGGGGAAATAATGAGATATTTTTGTACCCCAATGCATTTTTGGGCTGAGGTAACAACGTACCCCAATGGCAAAATCAATGGATTTCTGAGGTCACTTTAGACCCTAAGTAAAAGCTAAGTTTGGGAAGGGCTTCTGTCGATCATGGCATGGAGAATTATCTTACCAGGCTACATTGGTTCCTCCTTACCCTAACCATAAAGGTGATCTAATCTCCAGGTGAATTGAAACATTGCATTAAAAATGGCATTATACCATAATTCAAATATTTAACATGTCACTGTTGAAATCCAGCTTTGGCTAATACTTTTTAAAAGCAGAACATTAACTTTTGCCTTTTCATTGTAGGCAGCTGTGCCAATACGTCCACAATTTATTTAATTCCATAAAATGCCTAGTTGCAATAGCATCTGATGCTGAGAACAGTGGAAACGATCACATAAGAAAATATCAGATTAGCTCAAGATTTTGCATGATAATTTTTTTGTGAGTGGTTTTATTTCTAACTCATCACCTTCTCATAACCCCTGCTTTGAATCTTCCTTTGGAAAATTGTAGAGCATAATGTGGCAAGCCCACACACTTCACGTCTGATGGGCAGGGAGGGTGGAGGAGAGGGAGAAGCAGGAGGCTGTTCTGCTTTGGAAAAACAATAACTTTTTCTACTTTAAACCACCCCCTGGATTACTCTGTGGGAAGCACCACTGAATTAAGAAATATTACTTTAAGGTTTTGAGAACAACTGCTTTCCTAATTTGCATTGCCTTGCCAGGCAAATGTTACAAAACACACTGCAGGGATTTCAAACGAAAAATAATTCAGATTGCATAAAATCAGGGGTCATTTCCTGCAGGAGCGCACAGGAGCAGAGCTCCGGCAGTAAGAGCCCAGGGGGTGGGCACATGCAACAAGCCCCGCCCCCTGCTCCCAGCAGCCCTCAGTCGGGCCACAAGGAGCAAGAAGCAGCCAGGTAAATTGCAGAGCCCCCCCCATCCCGCCTTCAGGTACAAGCTCTCCCTCCTCTGTGAGGGCAGATCTGCACGTTCCCCCCCCCATAGCTAGCAATCCAAAACAGTCCAGTGGCACCTTTAAGACCAAGTTTTATTCAGATACAAGCTCTCCCTCCTCTGCGAGGACAGATCTGCATGTTCTCCCCCCCCCAACAGCTAGCAATCCAAAACAGTCCAGTGGAGCCTAAGCGGTGGGTGTTGCCTTCTGACACACTTCCGGTGATGTCAGGGGGTGTGGCATATGCAAATAACTTATGCTAATAAGTTATGCTAATGAGCTCCTGCACCTCTTTTTCTACGAAATGACCCCTGCATAAAATTGTTCCCCTGCATTCAGAAATCAGTGCATTCGTTTCTTAAGAGTATACCTAAGCAACAACCTGCTATTCCCAGTGCTGCTGCTGTTCGAAAGTTACATGCCAATCTACATCTTGATCTATTTGTTTTGTATGAAAGTCTCAGTGTACACATAGGGCAAACACACAGTTTAAAATTCATAGTACCTCTTGTGGCCGCTCCTCTATGGACCCCCATGAAGATCTGAAACAGTTGTGTGGTATTTAGTCAGTTCACTTCTTCAGAAATTTAACCTAAAGTGTATTTCTTAGAATGAGTTCAGTTTAAAAACAGGATGTTAGATACAGAGCACCAGAAATTATACAGTTTAGCCAATAAAACCTGCTCCCCTTTGAGTTTCGAGATCCCTCTTACTACAGGGAAGATGGCCTCATATTTATCTTTCCTGCAAGTCCCACAACACCGCAGAGCATTTACTCTGGCCAGATGCAATGCTATGCCTTCCGCCATTCTATATGGCAGATTTAACAAGATATCTCACTCAGTCACATACTGCCCCTGCAAACAAAATTGTGTTGAGTCAGTTACTCATGTCCTTCTGCATTGTCACCTGTATGTGACTCTAAGGCATATATATTTGCATTCTACTTTAAGCAGCATGGTGGATTGCCCTGATGCACTTAAGGTACACAGACTTCTAAATAATCTCTGTTCTGACATCACTGAGAAGGCAGCCAAGTTTCTCCACTCTGCTTTAAAGCTGTGCCAAAGGACCCCAGAGCAGGCCCGTAGCCAAGCCCCCCCCCCCGACTTCCTATTTACCCCAGCTGGATTTGTGCCAGGGGCCACATGCTGAGGTTCAGGACACCTGTTGGGGAAGGCTGAGGCTCTACTCAGACAAGTGAGTGCCTCTGAGCATGTGCTGAGGGCAACGGACCACCCAGCGAAGCAGAGCGATCTGCAGCTCCTCTCTAAAGTATCCCCCCTTCCCTTTGCATCGGATGCAAGACGCTCCTCTCCCCACCGCAGCAACCATGAGTCTGCCGAAACTGTGCACGTGCAGTGCAGAGTTTCAGGACCTTCTGCTAGTTTTAAGTGCCACCTGCCATGCTAACTGTTTTCAGCCTTTTGGCTTCTTTCGGCCGGGGGGAGCCAGGAGGACTGGGACGCTTCCCGTCAGTGCCCCTCTGGCACCAGTCAGAGAGCTCCTTCTCCTTCGCGGGCGCTTTGCTTGCTCCATGGAGGAGCCCACTGAAGGGGGGGATTTTCAGAGAAAGAGGAGGGACACGGCCTGCGGGGAAAGGCCAGCACCCCCTGGGAAGTGAGCGGCCACACCCAATTCCCCATCCGCGGAGGTCAGACTCCCTGCCCCGACTGCCCAAGGCCTCCTCCGATTTGGCAGGGATCCTTCACCAAACACCCCGCCCAACAGCTGGTCCCTTCGCGTCAGGGTGGTGGTGTGTATGTGTGTGCTGCCACTAGCACAGCCACAGAGGGAGCAAGAACCAGGCCATGGGGGCTGGTGCAAAGGCTCCGAGAGCAGAGCAGGGCATCCAGACTGTGCGGCTCACACATTTCCTCCGCCGCCGGGGAACATGCTGCCGGCCTGCCTGCGCATGTCCTGGCTGGGAGGCAGGAGGAGAGAGGCAGGGTGAGTCCCGCCGGGGAGGGGGGGGCCTCCGTGGTCAGGCTGCAGATATGTCAGAGGAGACAGCCCCCCAAGCCCAGTGGCCCCGGCGCTTTCAGGAGGCACTTGTTGCCCCCTTCTGCAGCTCCTTGCTTCAGCGGGGGGGGGGGAGGTGCAGTGGTCATGGCAGGGGAAGGAAAGGCGAGAACTGCTTTGTCCCGCTGGATCCCAACGTGTCCTTCCCTCCACGTGTGAACCACCAGCTAGGGCAGGGACCAGCCAGCCTACCTAAAATTTCATTTTAAAAAACAATTATTTCCATTTTAGTGCCCCCCCAACTTTTTAAAAGGCCCCCCAAACTGAAAAATCCTGGCTACGGGCCTGCCCCAGAGACATAATATCTTCATAGGTGTGTTTTAACCTGCTCTTAAATTGTACAATCTAGAGATATAGTATTTTTAATAGGTGTGTTTTCAATCTGCTCTTAAAGCGTATAATCTGTATTGACAATTTATGCCAATAACTTGAACTTGAATGAGTTCAGTGAAGGAAAGAAGAAAGAAAAGGGGCGGGTAAAAGAGGGAATTACAAGAGAGGTGCTGGACAAGTTTCTTCGTTTTATACTTCCAAAAAAAAAGGGTGCAGGATTCAAAATCCTGTATACTTCCAGTTTCAGTTCAGGGTTCTGTTTCTTTCCTTTAAAGCCCTTCATAACCTGAGACCCAAGCGCGTGAAGGACCACGTCTCCTGGTATTAACCTGTATGGCCTCTCAGATCTGCCCAACAGGCTCTCCTGACCATTCCCCTCCTGCAGCTAATATGCCCTCTGTGAGAAATCAGCTATCAAGCTCAGAGGTCATTTCGGGGGGGATTGTGGGGGATCGCAGTTCCCCCGGGTGAGGTACAGGGGGGCGGAGCACATGACAAAGCCTCGCCCCCTGCTTCCGGCCGCCCCGCTTCCGGTCCTCATTCAGCCAGGAGGAGGCAGGAGAAGAGGGAGGGTAAGTTGCTTCCTCCCTGCCTCTCCCCACCCCTGCCTGCCTGGGGCCAGGGAGGGCCTTCGCGGGGCTTCCTTGCACTCCCGCCGGCCTTGCA
>NW_015170332.1:347436-357622 GCF_001447785.1 Gekko japonicus | reverse complement strand
AGGCCGGCGGCGGCGGCTGGAACCGTTGGGGGCGGGGTGTGTGGCCTTATGACACACTTCCAGTTATGTCAGGGGGTGTGGCCTCATGACACACTTCCAGTAATGTCAGGGGGTGTGGCCTCATGACACACTTCCAGTGATGTCAGGGTGTGTGGCATATGCTAATGAGTTATGCTAATGAGTTCCCCTAGCTCTTTTTCTACGAAACGACCCCTGATCAAGCTACTTATTAGATCTAGGCTTCATCTATCCTGGACTTTAAGAAGGCCTTTAAGATAATTTTATTTGAGAGGGCAATTTGCTGGAAAGTTTTAACTTAATTGCTCTTCTTTTTGCAGTGTTGGTTGCTGAAGTTGTGATTGTTATTATTGTGCTAGTATCATGACAGCAGTCATGGGATAAGAGGACAGGTCCTCCTATGGATTAAAAATTCATTATCTGACTGAAAGCAAAAAGTAGGAATAAACTGACAATTCTCGCTATGGAGGGAAGTAAGCAGTGGGGTCCCAAAAGGCTCAGTGTTGGGGCTGTTCAACATGATCTGGAACGGGGTATGAGCAGTGTAGTGGCCAAGTCTGCAGATGGCACAAAATTATTAAGGGTGGTGAAAACGAAGGCCAACTGTGAAGCACTCAAATGGGATCTCTCTACATTGGGTGAGTGGTGCTAACAACATGGCAAATGAAATCCAAGTAGGTAACTGCAAGGTGGTAGACACTGGAAGAAAATATCCCATCCATATGATGATGTAGTCTGAACTAGTTGAAACTGTCAAGGAAAAAGGCCTTGGTGATAGCAGATAGCTCAATGAAAATGTCAACTCAGTGTGTAGCAACAGGATATTTGTAAACACTTGATAATATGTGTATCTTTGCATAATCCTAATCAATAGGCTAACATTTGCTTTGTTCTCAGGCATGAAATAATAAGTTGATGTAAGACTGCAATAAAATATGGCTGATGGACTATAGGATTAAAGAACTGAGGTTCAGAGTCCAGGTCTTAAGTCTGTTCCTTGGCTTGATCAATTGTACTATCATGCGAATAGGAAAGTTCAATAGAAAAGGACATTTATATTCTGTAGTAGTATTGCTAGGATATTTTAGTAACGCAAATACGTGGACTGGTTTTACTTTAATCAGTCTGGTTGCCCACTTTATTATCTACTACACTGAGGTCAGAATGGCATCTGTGTGGGAGGGGTGATCAGCAGAGAGAAAGCCAAGAAGTAGAACTTCATTGAAGAAACCAAGTAGCTAAGTAGCTACCTGAGCTGCCTCTGGCTCCTGATTTGAATCCCTGGCATGGCCACTGGTCAGGAATTGTGCATGAGAATACATATGTAGAAGAATCAGGAAAAGTGTCAATGACCGATCTGTTACTGCAAATTTCCCCAGATGATGGAACCTGCAATTAATAATGTAGAACAGGATATCTTTCTGTTCCTCACACCTACCCATACCCTAGTACTGCTGGAGACCCAAGGTAGTGTAGTGGACAGAGAATTAAACTTGATTCGGCAGATACCTAGTTTCAAATAAATGGGTTAAACTAAAATATCTGATGGTAATATTTGAATAGTTCGAGTCACTTATAAGGGTGTGCTGAGAAAAATTAAAAGTAATCATTTACATGGTCACTGAAACTGCACCATATAAATGATGGTCTGTATGCTCATATCTTTGGCAGAAATAAAATCCCTTTTGTATGGAATGGTAAATCTGCTTATAACTACTTCAAAATATTTCCTACCTAGGCAAAAATGATATATAGGCTTCCTTTTTCTTCTCCATTTCATTTTCTCACGATTGTATTTTACCAGTGATTTTGTTTTAATTTTTATTGAGTCCACAGTTTTATTGTCTTACTGTTCGAGGAGGTTTTCTTTTCTTTCTTTCTTTTAAAAAAAAGCCTTATTAAATTTTAAAGTGTGCAGAAGGAGGTATTTTTCACCAGTACAGCTAACGCTATTTAGTTTAATGAGACCTATCAAAGCAGGCCTTTTCCTTAATTATAGATATGTTTACATTACAGAGAAGTACCTTTAGTTCTGTGTAATATCTTTTTGATTATTATTACATAAAATAACATTTGAAATGGAGGGTGCGGAGACCAGGGGAAAGAATACGATAAGCAGGCATTGACTAGTCATTTAGTTTACAGAGAAAGTTCCCCGTGGAGGGCTCCTAACAGCCAGTAGCAAGGAGAGCCAAACACTAGCAACTCTGCCAATGAGGAAAGGGCCACTCAGTTCAATGGCCACTCAGTGAGTGGCAACAGTGCAGGAGGAGGCACTGTGTCGTAATAGGTGATTTTTAACTACCCACACATTGATTGGATGAATATGTGTTCTAGTCGAGAAAAAGAGATTGAGTTTCTAGACACTCTAAATGACTGTGCTATGGAGCAGATGGTCACGGAACCTACCAGGGGAGAGGCGATCCTTGATTTGGTCCTAAGTAACACTCAAGACCTGGTGAGAGATGTAAAAGTGATTGCACCGCTTGGGAACAGTGATCATAATGTTGTTGAGTTCAACATTTGTATAAATAGGGAATTGGCCAAAAAGACTCACACAACCCCTTTTAACTTTAAAAGGGGAAACTTCTCTGATATGAGGGGACATGTGGGGAGGAAACTGAAAGGGAAAGTAGAAAGGGTCAAAACCATTTGGGAAGCTTGGAAACTATTTAAAACTACGACCCTAGAAGCTCAGAAAATATATATATTCCGCAGGTTAGGAAAGGCACAAACAGGTATAGGAAAAAGCCTGCATGGTTAACAAACCAAGTAATGGAAGCTGTAAAAGGTAAAAAGGATTCCTTTAAGCAGTGGAAAGCTAGTCACAGTGAGGCTGATAAAACGGAAATGCAAGTCTGTGGTCAGGCAGGCAAAAAGGGAACATGAGGAGCATATAAACAACAATAAAACTTTCTTCAAATACATTAGAAGCAGGAAACCAGCCAGGGAGGCAGTGGGGCCCTTGGATGACCAAGGGGTAAAAGGAGTACTGAAGGATGATAGGGAAATGGCTGAGAAGCTAAATGCATTTTTTTGCCTCTGTCTTCACTGTGGAAGATGAGAAGTGCTTGCCCACTCCAGAACCGCTGATTACGGGAGGGGTGTTGAAAGACCTGAGTCAGATTGAGGTGATGAGAGAGGAGGTCCTAAAACTGATAGACAACTTAAAAAATGATAAATCACCAGGCCCAGACGGCATACATCCGAGACTTCTGAAAGAACTCAAATGTGAACTTGTGGATCTCCTTACAAAAATATGTAATCTTTCGTTAAAATCTGCCTCCATTCCTGAGGACTGGAAGGTAGCTAATGTCAGTCCCATCTTTAAAAGGGGTTCCAGAGGAGATCCGGGAAATTACAGGCCAGTCAGTCTGACGTCGATACCGGGTAAATAATAACCATTATTAAGGAAAGAAGTATGAACAGGAGAGCCAAATTATACATTACATTTTATTAAAAAAATCAGGTCCAGATTCTGTGAGTTCAACTTGCTTTTCTTTCACCCACACGGGAAATGGTTTTTTAGAGGACTGTGCATGTGCAACCTTAAAAATTGGGCAAATGACTCCCCTGCAGGGTCATTTTGGCTTGGTAAACAGGGCTTTTTAAAGGGCTTTTCCCTCCCCTTATGTAGCTTCTCTTCCCAACATGATTTCATGCTAACCATACACAGGTCCATAGTGGTCTAAAACTGGAAGGCAATAATACTGGTCTTTCAAATGACAAATTCTGTGTGACGCATTTTAGCAGTCAGAAAACTGAACATTTTTCTATTCTCTGCTGATAGCCTTGACAAACACAAATGTCTAATAATAGATTTTACTGCCTCATCCTATTGCATTTAATTCATCTCAACAGCTTCCAATTTTTTTAAAAAATTGTTTACCTGGTATCATCTCTCTCCTGAAGTACTTATAGAAGGAGAAAGATCTTATTTGAAAGATCATAGCCAATGTTCCCTCTAAGCTGTGGAGTCTTGTGAGCAAAAATTCTACTTTGTGAGCTACTGGCATTAAAGTTGTGAGCAAGGGATTTGGCTTCTGCATAAATTAGTTTGCTCTGGAGCCCTCCCTTCCTGAGCAGAGAGAGAAATGTGTGAGCTGGAGGCTAAAGAACTGTGAGCTAGCTCACACTAACTCAGCTTAGAGGGAACATTGATCATAGCAGAGATGAGGTACACTACTTGGCTCTGATCCTTGAGTGATAAAAACTTTATGAGGCCAAAAACATTCCCATTTTCAGCTGTCATAGTAACCTCAGATCCATAAGAAAATGACTGAGACACATTTGATCCCCTACTTTATAATCTGCCAAGCATTGTCCAGTCTGTGTTCATTCATTTCAGTGCAAATTGACTAGAAAAAGTATTTAGTTGATTGTGAGGAGGAAGCTGAGGAAATTTTCTCTCACAGACACTGTTATGGAGGGGGGGTAAGGGTAAACATTTCCTCATGAAATAGTGTCATTCATTTAGGTAACAATTGCGTGTTTCATTTGGGACCTTCTTTTTTAAAAAAATTTTAAATGTTTATTAAGGTCAAGTATAACTTATAACATGTACAATAACTGCAAAACAGTATACAAAAGTCCTGAGAGTCCAAAATTACAAACCAGCCAGTTAATCACCCCCAAAGTTTTCAACATACATCAACAGTTATAACATACTAACATAATAATTTAATATCAGATCCGTTCCCATATATAAAAATGACTTTTGAACTATAAATCCCACTGACTGGAGTCAGGTTTAAAATACCACAAGTTTGGGAGTCTGCTACTCTATACAACAAGAGGAGTCTCGGCAGCAGGGCGGAGGTCAGAGTGGAGTCAAAAGTGAAGCCATGAGTGATAGCTCGCTCCACACAAAACTGATTTGCACACTTCTTGTCTCCACACAAACTCCTAGAGGAAAGTCCACATACTGCCCAGGTGTGCATGTAATACACATAGCAGGGTTTGGGAGGGAGACCTGGGCTCATGTATCCTCTACCACTAAGCAAATTATAGTATAAATTCTTATGCAAGGATGGTCGTTTTGCACATGATGCTGCCTTCATAGACCACAATTTTTTCTGTTACAGAGCATTTTGGCAATTGGTATATACATTCTTTGAATTATATGAATCAAAATCTGTCATTGTGAGTGCTCTTTTCTAATACATCTGATATGAATGAGACCGATAGCACACAGTTCCAATATGAATATTTTACATGCACCTATTATGCTATCAGAAACTCACTTATCATTAGATGATATTTAAATCTGCTCTTGCTTTGCTCTAATTTCCCGGACAGCTTGCAGTCTATGTAAAATTGGATCGAACAAGACTGATCTTCACCTGAGATATTAATTAATGTTTTCCCTGGATTGCTGTCAGCTTGGGACAATTATGCTCAGATATATGTTCAGTTTTTGTTAGTAATTTTTGTGTCCAGCTCCTCATTGCAGCCTTCAGCTGCTTATAAATAATACCTTTGATTTGTTGGGTTTCTTGTCATGTACTCTTTCATGTGAGTTGCTCTCATTATAATTTTCTGTCATCTTTGTTCCACTCCTTGGCTAATTCAGAGGTGGCATTTTGACATTTTCTGTTATTTTTATTTTGGCAGGAGAAGCTGCTACTCAGAAGAAGTTTGTGTTCAGGCTGATATGATCTCCTTCTTCAGCTTTGATCTGGATTAGATTTCTTTTATCAAAGAACAGTTGGAAAGTTTATTTGGTATGAACCACTAATTTACAGCCAAGCTTATGTTTGAATTTTTCTGGGCCTTGTAGGGCTGAAATATTTCTGCCATTTTGATGACTGGTCTGTCACTCTGCTAATACTACAATGCTCGTTGATGAGATCTTGTAGACAGAGGTCTTGAAGTAACGTCCAGAACAGTTTTTTACATTAACTCTGGGGAATTCTGAATTGACTTCCTCCTTGGAACTGCAAGACAGGCAATACGATGTAACAGAAAAGCATCACATTAGAACTGAGTTAGTAGTAGATAGGTAGAAAGTGTCATCAAGTCTCAGCTGACGTATGGAACGTTGGCAACCCCATATGGTTTTTCAAGGCAAGAAACATTCAAAGGCGGTTTGCCATTGCCTGCCTCCCCATCATGATCCTGGTATTCCTTGGAAGTCTCCCATCCAAATACTAGCCAGGGTCAGCCCTGCTTAGCTTCTGAGATATGACAAGATCGGGCTAGCCTGGGTCATCCAGGTTAGAGCTGAACTGAGCTGACCCCAGTTCAAGACCCAGCTCAGACATGAAGCTCATGGCCCCTTCCGCACTCTCCTTTTAATTCATGTTCACCACCGTGTCCACCAAGCAATTCTGCGCTAAGATCAAAGCCAGCCTTCTTTTTATTCTGGACTCTTTTCCCCATTCTGCATTACATTACCTCCCTTCAGTGGTCAGTCCGGTTTCAGCCCGCTGTTGCCCTGGGCTTTTTGGATGCTGTTTTGCTGCAGACTTTAATTGTTTCAACTTGAACACGGAGAAAATCCGGAGTGGCAGGCAAATGTAGAAAGGACCATTGAGTGACCATGGACCAATCACTCTCTCTCTAAGTCTAAAGCGCTTCAGAGGGCTGTTCTGAGATCCAAATGGAATGCAGTATTATGTACTAAATCATCCTGAATACTTTAGAGGGGAGGTGGGATCAAAACATGATAGGCAGATAAATGCATATGCAAACCCAATTCCAGCTGCTGTTCTTATTATAAATGATCATACATAAAATTTTGTTTAAAGAACAGTTAAATACAGTTATTAAAACTATCCTGAGCTCCTTGAGAGAATGGCAACAATAATGAATAGGGACCCATGTGCGCTAACCCTTGTGTAGAAATGGGGGGGGGGATTTAAGGTAAGTATGGCTCTAAAGAAATTGGACAAAGGAAGCCTGGGGAATATTGTAGTTTCCTCTGGGTGGGAGGTAGGTATCATTAGTTTATTTGGAACAGCCTTGCGTGCTCTGTGCAATATCTTTCTCGCACAACACTGAGCAATTATATGCTGTTTTAGATCAATTGAATGATTTGTCCTGGCTTTCTAATGCTATTTGGAGTAATTGCTTGCCTGCACAAAGGTTTATTGAACATCTGCCTGTTAATATGTTATTAAATAATTGCTTGACTTGCATAGCGATTTTCTAAAGAGCTACTGCTTTCTGTGATGTTTCACTGAACTCTTTCTAGAACTGAATGAGACGTACAGAGCCCAGTAATACAGCAAGACCTCAAAGAGTTCATTCACAAACTGGAAGAGTATAGTCTTTGTCATTTTCTTGATAACTTTGTATCTTTTTCTTAGAAAGTCCTTCAAATGCCTGTCACTGTATGTGGCCAGCAAGCTACACATACCATAGAGAAGTATCATACTGTAGAAAAGTGTCAGTGTGAATTTGGCCTATTTTCTAATTTGGTCCAGATCCACACTAAAATAGCCTGAGTATAAGGGGGAAACATTCCTGCTCCCGCCTCTCCTATGCTAAAGGAACTGCTGACTTAGGTTTCTATTCTTGGCTTAAAGGAATGTCCTCATTCCTGAGTCCCAAGGCTTTTGGGCACCTACCCTATTGCCTTTTAGACGCTCTGCCAAAATATTTGTTTTACCCACGTTTTTAACAAATAGGTTTTACCTCACTGAGATAGGGTGTGCAGGGGATTCAGGTGTTCAAAATAGATGAATTTGAAATGAGGAGATTCAACTGGTCCAGATTAGATGAATTTGAAATGAGAACCTTTTTAGTGAGAAATGCTAATGTGGGCTTGGTTCTTTCCAAGGCTTGAATGTTAATACATTACAAGTCTCTTGTGGCTAAGTACCCTGATTAATTGTAGAGAAATCTTCAGGAGCAGACTGGGACATTTACAGTGCCTTCCTAAAAACCCTTTCCTGGGATTAAGTCCCACTGAATAGACTGGAGTAGCATTCTGAGGAGACCCGTTTAGGATTGCGCTGTAAAACCCTCCTGAAGCAAGCTGAGCAAAATTGCCCCCGAGGTGCTGCCCACACTGCAGGGGCGTCGTGACTCAGCTTTCCCCTAGCTGCCAGTGGCCCTCTGGGGAAGCAGCCCACTAGGAGCTTTCCTGGTAAGTTAAAGGGCTGGCCCATCCCTGGAGGCCCTGTTGAAATGGCCTGATGGCCAGACAGGGTTCAGGTCTCTCTGAAGCTGTTTTTGGCCTCAGTGAGCACATTGAGCTTAAAGTTTACTCACAGACCTTCAGGTAGCTCTTGATCTTTTGAGATGCAAATGGACAGAAACGCTTGGCCCCAAGTTCAGGGTGAACGTTCTGTTTACCAGGCTAAATGACGTATTATACTGGAGGTCTGTGATTGGGTTTAAGCTGCAATTTTGCCTTAGAAAGCAACTATGTATAAGGGTCAGGTGAGATCAAGTCTGCACTGCAGTGCTGGGAAAGTGTTTTATTTAAAGAGTTTTTGGTGTTTTGGAGGGGCTGTGGTTCAGAGGTTGAGCAGAAGGTCCAAGGTTCAATCCCTAGCACCTGTGATTGAAAGGACCAGGCAGCAGCTTGAGACCCTGAAGAGCCACTGCCGATTGGAGTAGACAATACTGGATTTGATGGATGAACAGTCTGATTCCGTATAAGGCACCTTCATGTGTCCATGATTCCCTAACTGCATCCTTTCCTCCCTATTGGGACTAATACCTGTATTGAGGATGGTTGCAAATAATGGAAATGCTATGGGGACAAAGATTTAAACCCCACTTTCCCATAGCCCAGGCACTCTTCATCCCTTCTCCTTTATTGTAGCTTTTTAAGGCTAAACTACATTATGGGGATTAGATCCCCAAAGAAATACGTATTTCCTGGATCCCCAAAGAAATACGTAGGTTGGCCCTCAGACAGCTTTGAAAAATAGTAACTTTATTTGTTGTCTTTTATCACTGAAAGCTACAGGGAACACAAATATTTGAAACATAAAACTGAAGAGAAGGATAGACAGAAGAGATTGGATTTATACCTCGCCCTTCGCTACCTGAAGGAGTCTCAGAGCAGTTTACAATCCCTTTCCTTTCCCTTCCACACAACAGACGCCCTGTGAGGTAGGTGGGGCTGAGAGAGCTCTCCTGAGAACTGCCCTTGAGAGAACAGCTCTGAAAGAATTTATGATTGACCCAAGGTCACACCAGCAGCTGCATGTGGAGGAGTGGGGAATCAAACCCAATTCTCCCAGATTAGAGTCTGTGCTCCTAACCACTACACCAAACTGGCTCTCACTACACCAAACTGCTAAGGGATGCTTGAGAAATTCATTTTGTTATATCCTTTACACAGAAGCGTCAATTGTAATATTTTCTTTGTTTGTAATATGTGCCTGGTCATTAAAAGTGTTCCTTTTTATTAAAAGTATAATTTGCTATACTGTTTAGTGTGTGCATATGTATACATAGAAGTAAATTAAGTTTATATCCTACAGCCATAGGGACATATTCCTGACTGTGCTAGAAAATCCCTCCTTGGCCAATTAAAACTTGTTGTTTGTGGGGGGGAATGCAGATTAGCTTTTAATAATATGACTCAATCGTCTGGAGTCTATGGTACAGTCCATCCTGCCTCCTGCTCATTCCCCACTGCATTCTGCTGCATGTGTGGACCAGGACAGAATCAGGGATACTCAGCCTCTTGATTTCAGTTGTCTTAAGTATGCCCAGTTTGTGTTTTCATGCTCTGCTGACTTCCTCAGGACCCCAGGATTTCTCCTCAGTTGGCCAAATACATGGTCAAGAGGATCCTTTGTGTTGCTGTTTCATTTGTTGAGCAATGTGGCTAGTGATGATTGGGTTTAACTGATTGAGCCAGTTCATAAAAGAACACTATGGCGGAAGTAAACTGCCTGAAAGCTCAAAGAAAGATGAACTGCAGTAAGGTATATATTTCTTCAAAGGTAAATCAAGCCAGCTGCTTCTGGCGCTCTTCGCCCTCCTTCCCAACAGCCCTTTATCAACGAAAGTTTTAAATTCCCATTGAAAGATTGTTAAATATTTGATACTGTAAGATATATTTTGCTAGTAAATATTTTATTTGGTTGCCTAGATTCAGAGAGAGAGAGAGAGAGAGAGAGAGAGAGAGAGAGAGAGAGAGAGATATTGTTTTACAAGTACTATTGTTTCTTTAGTAATGGCTGACCTATAACTCTTTCCA
>NW_015170332.1:313907-347396 GCF_001447785.1 Gekko japonicus | reverse complement strand
CCCATGACAGCACTATGAAAAAGAGTTGGTTTTTAAAAACTGACCACCCTCCAGTGACCTGGATCTTAATATCGGTACTACTAAATTGACACCGGAACTAGCTTGTTTGCACTGTATTTTATGGTTTTACTGTTTTTAATTGTTATCTTAATTGTTGTTTTAGTGGTGTTATATTGAGATTGTTGTGAACCACCCTGAGCCCATCCACAAGGAGGGCAGTATATAAATCAAATAAATAAATAAATAAATAAAAATCTATTCGATCCATCCATTTAATCATCTCAGTTTTGGTTTTGAGGCTTTTGCCTACTTGCCAGACAAGAGTTTCAATGAGTTGCCTGTTAGCTAGGGTTACCAGTCACCAGGTGGTGGCTGGAGATCTCCTGTGATTATAACTGGTCTACCAGTTACAGAGATCAGTTCACCTGGAGAAAGTGGCCACTTTGGAAGGTGAGCTCTATGGCATTATACCAAACTGAGGTCCCTTCCCTCACCAAACACCACCCTCCCAGGCTCTACCCCCAAATCTCAAGGCAAGAACATAAGACACAAGAACAAAAGAGAAGCCAATGTTGGATCAGGCCAATGGCCTATCCATTCCAACACTCTGTGTCACACAGTGGCCAAAAATACCAGGTGCCATCAGGAGGTCCATCAGTGGGGCCAGGACACTAGCAGCCCTACCACTGTTGCCCCCCCCCAAGCACCAAGAATACAGAGCATCACTTGCCCCAGACTGAGAGTTCCTATCTATACCTTGTGGCTAATAGCCACTGATGGGCCTCCACTCCATGTGTTTATCTAATTCCCTCTTGAAGCCGTTCATGCTTGTAGCCACCACCGCCGCCCGTGGTGGACAATTCCATGTGTTAATCACTCTTTGGGTGAAGAAGTACTTCCTTTTATCCGTTCTAACCCGACTGCTCAGCAATTTCATTGAGTGCCCACTATTTCCTAACCCAGAGCTGGCAACCCTACTGTTAGCTCTGGTGCCATGATACTTTGCAATGTACTTATCTGGCAAGTGGCTGGTTCTACACCGGGGCATGAAAATGCACCTCTGACACAGCAGTAGCAGCAAATGGGAAAGGAAGAGAATCTGAATACCTTGCTCCCCATTGTGTTTGCTGCCACTGCTAACTTCCCACTTCTCCCCTTTTCCTTCACTGTGCCATGTGCATAAATACAATGCAGTAACGATTTTGGCATCCCTGGTGCCTGAAGTCCCTTCCCTTCCTCTCTGTTTCCTAGCTGAGATGCTCACTAAAGCTACAGTGCAGTTCAGCTGGGAATGGAGAAAAGTGCTACCAAGCCCAGATCACAGTTTATCCAGTTTGCAATGGAGAAATCTTCTGAAAAGTCCAGTGCGCAAGACAGCAGCCAGTTCTCACTTGTGTCTTAAAATTGTTAAGTCATTTATGTTATAAATTAGGGAACTGGAGAGGGGCAGCATCCCAAGAAAAAAAATTAAAACGAAAAACAAGGCTTCATTTTAATGTGTCTGGATTTGAGAAGGATAGCGGCCGGGAGAAATATGGAAGAGGACGTGGTGTCTTTAAGTGTTTATTTTCTTTTTTGGGGGAAAGAAGGACTAGCTGATGGCTTTTTTGGCTTGTGTTGTGTCTATTCATCGGCAAGGATTTACTGAAGATAATGGCTAGCAGAAGGTTTATGGGCTATTGAGAGCATTGTTTTGTAAAATTGAATGAACTGGCTTGAAGGACTCGATTAAAATGGCGTTTGTGTTGGAGAAGAAAGAGGAGGAGATCGATGAAAATATGGAGGTGGGTGAGTTAATGGTTGAACAGTTTACCAGAGTCTTGAAAGAGGCGATACAAAAGGGATGTGAAGAGACATGTGCAAACATACTGAAAAAATCAAATAGCACCCAAATAGAAATAGAGGAAAAGCAGGAGCAGGAGGAACTTATTATAATGGAAACCCAAGAGGTTAAGCAAAAGGAGAATGGTGGTTATGGCAGAAAACTCGGGTTTTTCACAAGAGAAAGACAATGCAGTAATTCAATATTCCCCAACTGAAATAGTAAGAAAGAGACAGAAAAAACCATTGTATGTAAAGTTAGAACTGTCAAAAGAAAACAGACAAAGACTGAAAACCGAAAGAGAAAGGAACAGAAGGACAAAAAGAAAAAACGACAAACCTGGAAGTTTAAGAGAGACTACAAAAGAGGGGAACCAGAGTCTGTGAAAGCTAGAGAGGGGAGATTAGGAAACCAAGGCACATATAAAGAAAGAAGACATGTTGAAATGTTGTGGCAGAAAAATAGACTACAGATGCTTAGGAGGAAAAATAAGTTATATAAGGAGGTGGAATGATAAGTTTGCTTCAGATATATGTCTAGCTGGAATGACCTCCCAACATTTTTTTTTCTTTAGTGGTTATAGTGGTAAATTAGTGGTGATTAATAAAGTGCTACTAGGTGTAATTTAAAGATAAAAGGTGCTTAAAAGAATAGGGATGTTAAAATGTTTAATGTTATTAATTATGTTTAATCATGTTAGACTATTATGAATAAATTGTAATTAACTATAATAACAGTTTAGAATGATCAAATTGAATTTTCATGTTAAAGATTAGTACAATGGTTTGAATAAATTGTTAGTAAAAGTACAATAATTAAAGAATGGCAAGATCAGATTTGGTATTTATATTAAAAATAATGAATTGGTAGATTTCTGGATTAACTGTTAACATAATAAGAGAGGTATAGAATATGGGTGCTTAATTATTTAATAGTGTTTGATGGTGTTAGAAATTTGAATTATAATGTTGTAATTAAGTTCTAATTAATTCTGAAAATAGTTTAGTATGATTGGGTTGGTTAAAGATTAATTTTGGGATAAGCAAAGATATATAATGATCTGATAGACCACAGCTGGAAGATATGGGTGTAAATGAGTGGGAAGCTGTCATTTAATGAATAAGAGATTTAACTTTCTAACTAAGCTTGATATAATGGTTCTAACAAAATGATAAAAGAATTTAAATGATGTAGAAATTGACTGAAAATATAAAAGGGTTATAAAAGGAAAATAAATAAATACAATCTATACTAGAAGCAAAGAATAGGCAGATTATTGGAAGAAGTGTAATAGTAAGGATTAGAACCTTGCATGGTGAAGTTAATGATGATTGTAAACAGTGATTATGAGTATCTTTTCTTGTTGATATGAAATTACAAGGTAATTTTGAAAATGTACTATTTAAACCTTAAAGGAAATAGGGATAGAAGTAACTACTCAATATAGAACCGACCTAA
The DNA here is from genome assembly GCF_001447785.1 of Gekko japonicus. NCBI lineage: Eukaryota > Metazoa > Chordata > Lepidosauria > Squamata > Gekkonidae > Gekko > Gekko japonicus. The sequence goes on along the minus strand of NW_015170332.1, from coordinate 344,116 downwards.
AGGTGGAGTATAAGAACAAAATAATTATTTATGTTGGTCTGGTCTTATTGTTAACCTGTATTGCTGAAAGGAAGAATCGCTGTCTCAGGTTTTTGCATGTAATCTTGTTGATGTTCAGTTTATATGTGTGATATAGGCTTATAATACTAAAAACCCAATAAATATATTGCAAAAAAACAAAACAAAACACTAGGGGCTGACTGATGACGAATGCATAGGGTGGGAGCTGTATTTGGTTTTACCTATAACCTGAGCTTTTTTGCGTGCTTTCTTAAGTCCTGACAAAATTCAAGTTCTTGATGTAAGCATATCTCTAATAAAGCATCACTACCAATAGTGTTGTGGAGAGTGTATTAACTGGGGACCTGATAATGCCTCACTGTGAAGCAAAGTTTGATTGACAGGCTGCTGCCTACATGCACCCCCTTCTCTCAGATTGGTCAGCACCAGCTGAGGAGAATTTGAACAACAGCTGAGCACTGAGGAAAAGGGTCTTTTTCATCTGGCTTCTGACATGCCAGAGACAAAGCAAGACAAAAAAGACCATTTTTCTCTGCACTCAGCTGTTCCTAAAGTTCTCCTTAGCTGGTGCTGACCAACTGGGTAAGAACTGAGTAAGAAATATCTTCCTCTTTCTAGGAGTAATAATAGTTTTCTGTTTGGCTAGACTGGCAGTTTCAATCTATTGTTGAGTTTCTTCTGTCAAACCTAAACCCAAGTTCTGGAGACTGTGAGTAAATTGAATTCAGCTAGGCGGCTGACACTTAGACTTTAAGTTGTAATTTCTGAACTTTTCCTCAAATGTGATGGTACACAGTAAGGGCAAAGAATTGTGTCCCTTCACTTCACAAGTGAACTTGTCTGTTTCCCTCTGACAGACACACTAACTCCACTTGTATGGCTTCTGACATGCCAGAGATGAAGCAAGCCAGAAAAGACCCTTTTCCTCAGCTGTTCTTAAAGTTCTCTTCAGCTGGTGCTGACCAATGTGGGTGTGTGCATGCAAGCAACAGTCTGTCAATCAAACTGTCATTCACATTGAGGTATTAACCCTTAATCTCCCAGCTCCCTGAATTTGATGCACTAAGCATTTTGGTTTTAGAGGTCAGTTCGTCACAACCATCAGGTCTGGAAGGATAGCATTCAAAATCTTCAATGATTTTGTTCTGTGGTTTGGTTTTCTGGAATGATAACATCATGACCAAGGTGCAGAATTTGAAAACCATCTTTTCAAAAGAGGGCAGCAGTATTGCAATATTAGCCCTGCTCAAGCAACTCCATAGCATCCTCAGGATAATGGCCAAGTTGAGAGAATGAATTGAGCACTGCTGGCCATGTTATGAACTTTGCCAGAGAAATAAAAACCCGATTAGAAGGACTTCCTTAACAAGATGATCCACAAATACAATTGTATGCAGTATGAAGCCACAGGTTTCTTCCCCCTTTCACTTGTGTGGAAGATTACCACACTTAACCATAGACATTATATTTGGACTTTCATCAAGCCCAGCATCTTCATCAGGAGACAATAATCATATGTAAACAGATGTAATTAACAGATGTGAAAAGCATACAAATTGACAGTCATTTGCTTTATGGGGAAAGTGGAGTTACAGTCACAGAGTGTGTGGTGCTACTCTTGCCCTAGGAGAAAGAGCACTAGTCAGGAACCTGTCAGAGAGAGAAGGCCCTGGCAAACTGTGAGCTCATTGGGAAGACAGAGTATACATGGTACACCAGAGGAAAGGGGATAATTTTGTGCACGAAGTGCAAGCAGAAGATGCCAATGGAGATATCAGTAGGGATGGGCACAAACCACACTTTTGCAGTTTGATCCGTTGTTCATGGCTGAACCACGAAGTGAACCATGAACTCATATGAACTGGGAGGTTGGTTAGCAAAGCGACCCAGTTCACATTGGACTGCCGCTCAGCTGTTTGGTCTAAATGGCTCTGAGACATGGTAGTACTCAGACAACTCAGGCGGGGTGACTAATTTACCTAAGTGGTGAGCCAGCTTGGGTTGACAAAGGCTGAACAGCACTTAATGAGAGTTCCTGGGCTTGCGATTGAGTTTCTGGGGAAGGCTATATTGTGAGACGGGGTCCTCAGGTTATTGTTCAGAAAAATTTGAATAATTGCTTAAAGCCACACATATGATGGACTTCTGGAAGCTTTAGATAAAAGTCCTTTCATTTAGGGGCTGTCTGGCGTATTCCAGCAGTTGGGTTACTTCCATATGAGAGTTTCCAAGGAAAAACCTACTAGTTCAGGGGCTCTTATTTTGATATCAAACTAGTCTTTTTTTGAGGGGTGAGCAAATACAGGGGTCCCTCTGGGCTGGTGGGGAGCAATCTCGTATGAAACAGTTGTCTCGAGGATGTTTTTATTTACATCTGGGGAGGGCAGTATATAAATCTAATAAAATAAATAAATAAATAAAGTTTTACTGAAGTCTGTTTTACAGTTTTGATTTGTTATGTTCAGAACTGTGGTTTTAAATTGCATAATCTACTTAAAATTCAGAGGAATGCAGGATATAAGTATTTAAGATACCGTAAGTCTATTCCTGTTTTTAAAAAGCTTTACTTTTTAAAGTTTTTTAAAAACTTAACTATAAAAAACTTGACGGGAAGACCAACAAAACAAATAGCTCCTACTTTTATTGTTTTAGCTCTTGAAATACACTGTCTTTAAAAGTGACATAGATGCAAAAAGAATGGGGAATCCAACTGCTTCATACTTCCCCCTCACCAGTGTATTGCATTGTCCAAAATACATATTTTCATTTTTTCTCCCTTCTCCAGCCTAGTTGTTTCCACATTAAAATTCCTTTATACCCGGAGGTATAGAGAAAACAAGAAATGCAAAGCCCTTTTACTTTATGCCTTTATCCTGATGTCTCTCTAAAGCTACGGTGATTGTGAACTATTTCATTTAGGATAGATATATTCAGGTACTCAATTTGCTTTCCAAGCACAATGTATAAGGAGGCCTGGGCATCAAAGGCTGCTTTTCAAGAATTAAGATGCTTTTATTGTCTGGGATTAAGACAAGCCCTTTTAAGATATGTTTAAGAATCCCTTCTCTTGTCACTTATTAGTAACCATCAGAAGGGCACTGTACTGCCTGAATCTCTGCTGATCCAACATTCAGGGATCTGCCTCTATGGCTGCCATCAGGTCATAGATCGAGAGTAATTGGTTTCATCCATCATGGAAATTGTTTCTGCATGGTTTTAAGATGATGCCTCAGCTGGAGACTTAAGGAGACTGATTTTTCCCTTTGGGAATGAGCCCTTCAAAAGCAGTTCTATTAAAAAGAACATGTACAACTTCAGGATCCTATGACCAATGATAGCAGAAAGCATTTTCAAGTTAAATTACCTGGCAGACAAGAATTATTTATACTAGACAGCACACACCTGATGCAGTCTAACATTATAAATATAACAGAAATATAATTTCAGGAGGTCATTCCAGTTAGTAATATTTACTGCTTTTCAGAGATATTGGCAAGGTTTGGGGAATGTAGGGGTGTGCAATTTTGTTCTCGGTATCTTTTGGTTTGGACCCACTGGTTTGGTTTTGGTTTGGACCCACTGGTCCAGAAAACATTTCAAGATTCCCTCCCAAAAACAGATCCCAATAAAGTATTTGGATCCAGGATTTTTCAGAAATCCCAAATTTTGGGGGGTCCAATAGACCTGAACAAAAAATACCGAGAGGAAAAAAGAAGCAAAATTTAAACATCCATATACCTGGTAAAGGCGTTCGGCTGTAGGAGATTTCTCACTGGTCATCCTCTGCTTTATTTATGACTTTTGGAGGTCTTTGGACACTTTTATTGCATTTAGGCAAGGAGGATCGACTTGTTGGACTTATTTATGTGCATACCTTGTTATCAGCGCTTGTGAACGCAACTACCGTGATGTGATTTTGTATTTCAATATTGATGTATGATATGCCATCAGCACATGTGTTAATATTTGGGGACATTGTATATGTTTTGGGTTGTGGATCACCAACACAATGTAGATGTTTCTTTCAAAATTTAAATATTTGTTCAATATATTATATACTCAGACATTTCAAGTGTATATAATCTTTGATGGTCTTCCCTTAGCATTCTTTGCTGTTTTCTACTTTACATATGATGACAGAAGCAAGTGGAGCTCTCTGGGTGACAGCAGGAGCAGCCATGTTGACTCTTGCTCTGGGTTTTGTTATCTGCATCACAGCCTGGGGTTCAATGGGGCAAGTGATGCTCTGTATTCTTGGTGCTTGGGGGGGGGGTCAACAGTGGGAGGGCTTCTAGTGTCTTGGCCCCAGTGGTGGACCTCCTGATGACACCTGGTATTTTTGGGCCACTGTGTGACAGAGTGTTGGACTAGATGAGCCATTGGCCTGATCCAACATTGGCTTCTCTTATGTTCTTATATTCTTTCTTTTTTTTTAAATCCCCGGAGGGATATTTTTTATTATTTTTTATAAGACTACACAACTACAAAGAAAATATGAGGGAGGGGGATAACATCTAAGGATAAAGGATAGATAACCACACTACACTAAAAACCCAAGAGGAGGAGATCATATCCGTGTTAGTCTAAGTGTTATTAATAAAAATGTTAGTACAACAATATACTTGTCGAGTTCTTGTTTGTCTCGGCTTCAATGTTAGTATGTTAGTTGTTGTGAGAGAACTTTCTGAGCAACTTCTTGATAGTTGCTTCAAAAGGCAATTTTCAGAGTCCTTCTGCCTTTACTTCGGTTTTCTGTCTCTAAAATCATATGTAACTTTCGTTATGCCTGCACCTGTTTCTACAGCAGAGTCCTCTTCTGTTACAGAGTCCTCTTCCGTTACAGAGGTAGCAAAGTCACTTGATTTCGATACTTCATCTTTGGATTCTTCTTCCATTCCCAACTGGTGTCTCAAAAATTCTTTGGGTTAAAAACGGAGTCAATTTTTTCTTTTTTGTCGTTGATTTTAAAGATGACACCCTCTGGGATCGCCCACCTTATGAAATTCCATTGGTTTTGACGAAAGGAAATTAAGTCCTTATAGCTTTTCCGAATTTCAAATGGAATGTCTTCTAAAGTTTTTAATGTTTATATTCCCCATTTTCAGTGGAGTTGCTGAAGTCGCTTTTAAAATAGCATCTCTGGTCTGTCTTCGTGAGAATCTGACTACAATTTCTCCAGGCAGGCTATTTTTTTATATAATTGGAGTATGCCCTATAAGCAGTCTCCATCTCTTTTACCACTTCATCCGCTGCAGAGCCTATTGCTGGAGCAATGATCTCACTGAGCAACTTCCTCAGATCCTCTGTTTGCGATTCAGGAACTCCCTGGAATCTGAAAATCATGGCTTTTTCCATTTGTAGCTGTAACAAACGGTTTTCTTGGAAATTTTGTTTTGCTTCAACTTCCCCCATACTTTTCTTCATTTTCTTGTTTGTGGTGTCTATCTCTTTAATTCTCTCAGTCGTATTTTCCACCTTCTTCACTGTTTCTGCCAGTTGTAGCTGCTGGGATGCGAAGTTTTGATTCAGCAAGGTCAGTTGCTGGTCAATACCATCGAGTTGCTCCATCACCGGCTTGAGCATATCTGCTAACATTTTCATGATGCCTGCTCCCTCTTCCGGTTTTGGGCTCTGACTACCTGCCGGTTTCGCTTTAAACTTTCTTTGTGATGCCGCCATTTTATACGATTATTTACAATTCCAAACTGCTTCTCACGGACTCAAAAAATCGTCACCTCGATGTCAGTGCTCAAGTAAGTCTCTCAAAACAAAATCGCTGCTTGTTTCCCCCCTGCCCCCTTCATTACACTTATCTGTCCATTCGCATAAGAGGCGTCCCTCTTTGCGCTCCGCTTTTTCCATGGGGGGGGGGGTAGTTCGCTTTTAAAATATTCTGTTTATTTTGAAGTCACATTCATTGTCGGTCATTTCTCTGACCTTGCTCACAGTAAACGATATTCCACTCAATCTCCAGTGCTTGTCCCAGTTGAATCAGCTTGTGCCCGAGGGCCACACAGCGGCAGGACCGTCCGGGCGGAGGGAAGCCTCAATTTTCCAGCATTTAGCCATTGAAGAGGCTGCCCCTCAAAAGCCCCCTGGCCTGGAGCCTAGCGCAAAGACTCCGTGTGAGTGCTACTTGAGGTAGCACTCCTCCATACCGCTGGTGTGCGAGTTGTTCCCCTGAGGTCCGGGGAGAATGCCCGCCATCGCTGATCCACAAGCCGAAAGCTGTTCTTATATTCTTAATGCTTTGATTTGCTCTTTGCCTCACTGCTTAGGTTCAGGGAGCCAGAATCACTGCTGATGTTGGTGAAAAAGGAGGGATATTTCATCACACACTGTCCTGTGAGGAGTCTAATCAAGACAGTTTTCTGTGGGAAAAACGAGATGACCCTTGCTCAAGACACTACTTATTTACTTCATTTATACCTCACCTTTCTCCCCCAGAGGGGACCCAAAACAGCTTATGTCAATCTCCTCTCCTTCTAGGGTTATCAGGTTCCCTTGTCGCTCCAGGGGGGGGGGAGTTAGGGGCATTCCAGGAGTGGGCAGGGATGCCCCAAGCCCCACCCTCAAGGCATGGCCACCCCTCTCCCTCCCCTCCTGCAGAGATTTAAAGGGCTTTGGCTGATCTGGAAACACATGGTCCCACGATCAGCTGGAGGTTTCATTAAATCTTTCAGTAGGGAGAGAGAGTAGCTGTCGCTGGCCACAGCTCCACTTGCAAAAAGACCCTTTAATTGCCTTATGAGTTTTAAAAGTGCTGGGGGGGGGCGGAATCCAGGGGGTAAGGAAAATTCTCTCTTCCAGCTTCCAGGAGGGAAGATCTGTATGTGGAGAAAGCCCACCTTCATTGACGCTAATACCAAAATTGTTCCAAAATATTTATGATCCATGAAGTTCTACATTGTAGAAAGGTAGGACATGCTGGCGAAATGTCAGGTTCTACAATGCCAAGACCACGGCCACACATACAGGAAAATCTACAGCAACTAATGAACTCCGACCGTGAAAGCCTTCGACAACATGTAGGACATAAATCTGTGAAATAAAATTAGTAATAAAATACCCCATTTACCTGAAAAGAAAAATAGTTTCCCCTCACATATGCCATCAAGTAAAAGAGGGGGCTATCTTTACAATGCTGAGCTGCAGACCAGAAGTTCTGTAGTTCGGCAGTTTGAGACCCTAGTGCCACGTGACGGAGTGAGCCCCTGTCTCTGGCCCCAGCTCCTGCCAACCTAGCACTTCGAAAGCAAGAAATTGCAAGTAGATAAATAGGTTCTGCTTTGGTGGGAATGTAACAACATACTGTGCACCTCGGTATTTAGTCATGCTGGCCACATGACCACGGAGAAGTCTTTGGACAGCACTGGCTCTTCAGCTTGGAAACAGAGGTGAGCACCGCCCCCTAGAGTTGGATTCCCTTTCAAGCAAGGGAAACCTTTACCTTGTTACTAACAAAAGAGAGAAGGTGGCACTGTATAGCGTGATCTTGGAAGCTAAGCAGAGTTGGTCCTCGGGAAGACCACCGAGGACTCTGCAGAGGAAGGCCATGGCAAACACCTCTGCTGGATCATTTGCCTTGAAAGCCCCTTGCTGGGGTCGCCACGAGTCAGCTGTGATTTGACACTTTACACACACACATATAGCAATAAAAAGTACCTTTAGTGTATACCTTTTTAAAGGTGGTTCACCTTATATTCAGGTTTGTTCCTTTCAGGTGAATTTTTTTTACAGGTGGTACAGCATGCCAAGAAATAGAAGATAAAGTACATATATGTCTGCCCTTGGTACAATGGAAATAAACTAGCTGGATTTCTGGAAAGGACTGTAATTCAGACAGGAAAGCATGCAGTCGCGTAACTGAAGTTTTTTATCTGCACAACCGAAACTTTTTGCCACAGTTTTTCATTTCAAAATTTCTAGCCATTCTGCACGTAATGTGTATAATACAAAAGATGTGTACTTCAGAGATGCCTGTGAAAACAGGTATGTAACTGATATTTACCATGGGAGGAAGTCATCTGTATCATTTCAAGGCTGGAGAGAAGTTCAGGAACTTCAGATCTTTTGTGTACAAAAGTTAAAACAGTTTGAATGGGACTTGGCAAGCTGGAGTTGCAATGTTATCCATAAAGATTCAGGAGTAAGCTACACTGACCCCAAGAAGGACTTGGTTCTGAAATATAAGTCATTGTGGAGAAGAAACAGGCCCTAACTTTGCAAGTGCTATGAATCCACAATGGATTTCAGTTCTTCATCATGTCACGTTATGCTAACTTGTGTTACAAGAAGTTCTAAATGCTTGAGATGGAATAAGTCCCAGGTGTGCAAGAATTCATTCCAAAAACAAATCAGAATCCTCTGTGTTGGGATCAAGATTTTTGGGGAGATGGAAGTCTGATCTTTCAATTTGTTAAAGGAAATGGCTTCTAACTGAAGGGCATCCTTTAAATCAGTTTTCTGTCACGGTTTGCTCTCCAAGGGATTCTGGTCCTCATTAACAGAAACAAATTGTTTCTTGAGAGTGTTTCTCACAGTTGCAATGGAATCACTTTCTTACTGCTTCGCCAATTCCTTAAAACAGCTGTGGGAAATGGCTCTATGGAGTATGAAGTTTTAGACATGAAATAAAGTTGAAGTAATAAGATGCTTTCTAAAGGGGCAAAACACCTCCCCGGTCTTCTTCACTTTCCCACAAAGAATTATACCTATAGTAGTGTCATAGTTTTTTTTCTTACAAATTAAAACATGAAGAATTAAATGGAAAGGTAGGAAGAAAGGTGGCCTTACAAGATATGGGAAGGAACAGTAAGTAGGATAGGCTGACAGAGGCATGCAGTTTGGACAGAGAAGTAAAACAGTCAAAGATTATTGACTAGACAGACAATGATAAAGGTGATGCCATTGTGCTGGGTATGTCAGGTGTGATGGCGCTCTTCAGGGGTGGGGCTCTTCCCAATGGCCAGCTGGCCGGCAGTGGAGTGGGCCCACTGAAAGCAGGGGAAACCCTGCTCCCATTGGGGATAATGGCAAATACTGGCCAATACCTGCTTAGCTTCTGAGATCTGACAAAATTGGGCTGTCCTGGGTTATCCGGGTCAAGGCCCATTGCAATATTTTTATTTATTTATCATTCGACTTGATATACCGCCCTAACCCCCGTAGGGGTCTCTGGGCGGTTTACAATTCTTGGGTGCTAGTCACCTATATCAACACTGACTACGGCCACATCAGTTCAAGGGGGGGGGCTGCCTACCGGCACCCTGGTGGAGGCTCGGTGTCGTTCACTTTTCCCGGCTTGGTGTCTTCTTTCGGCTGTGAGATGTCCCAGTGCTTAGGCAGACAGGCGGATGGATGGATCGCCGGCGACGTTGTCCTCAGCCCGACTGTGTCCTTCCGGCTCCGCGCGCCTCCGGATGACGTCACTGCGCCTCCATCCTCCGTCGACGACAGCTGCCCTGCTCTTCCGTTGCTGGCCACCAGGGATCAGTCCCCTTCTGGCTCTGCTGCCGCCGCTTGCCGCCTTCAGCGTTATGCAGCCTCCTCCTCCGATCGTCTGCCGCTGCTGCTCCGCTGTAGCCGCCGTTCTCGCCGCCGCCGCCGCTTCTCCACACACACCTCGATGGGAGGAGGAGGGTGCCCCCCACCCTACTAAGGGTGGGTACCCATTTATCTACTCGCCGCTAGGTAGTTACTTGGCTTTCGAACCGCTGGGTGGGCGGGAGCTAGGACCTAAGGGTCGAGAGCTCACCTCGACTGCGGTGGGACTCGAACAGGTGCTCGAGTTGATGTTAATGCAGGCGTTATACTGCCTGCGCCACCGCTCCTATATGATAGAAGTGTAGTTAGTACACCAGAGAGGGTGATAAGAGTATACTCTCTCTCTCTCTCTCTCTCTCTCTGTGTCAGAAACATAGAATGGCTTAACAGGGAAGCTGTTAAGTTACTGAGACCTTGGGCTGCAGACTTGTTTTTGTGAGACCAGATGCATAATACCCATCTCATCTTGGTTGCTGTTTGGTGGTTGTGGACAAGCTGAGGCCCTTAACTGTGTCATGTGTAAAAGGCCCCATATCATTACCACAAAAAAATGTGTAAAACTTGGTGTATAGTTTTTTTTTTAATTAGAGGCCCTTCATGTAGGGATGCCAGCCTCAAAGTGGGACCTGGGGATCCCCTGGAATTACAGCTCATGTCTGGACTACAGAGATTAGTTCCTCTGGAGAAAATGGATGCTCTGGAGGGTGGGGTCCACCCTGGCCACCAGCGGAGGACAGGGGTAAGGTTCCCAGATTGAGGTTGGGAAACTCCTGGAGATTTGGGGGTGGAGTCCGGGGAAGACAAAGACCTCCGTGGGGTGCAATGCCATAGAGTCCACCCTCCAAAGCATCAATTTTCTCCAGGGGAACTGATCTCTGTAATCAGGAGATGAGCTGCAATCCCAAGGGATCCCCAGGTCCCACCTAGAGGCTGGCATCCCTACTGGGAAAGGGTGTGTTTTTGAAGGTGCTGAACGTTATCAACACCATTTCCCTTGCCTCATTACCCCAAAGCACCTGCCACTGCAGGGCCCTTTTTAGGCTTTTGGGGAAAAAATCTGTAAATGCTACAACACTGAGGCAAATGTGCAGAAAACTGCTGTGTGGATGCTTCATCCACTGAGGCAATGAAAGATACACAGAGAATTGTTGACATGTGGGAGCAGCATTACATGTAGATGGTTATAGACATTAAATCAGTATGTGAACCCACATTTGGGCAAAGCCTCTCAGTTACTTTTATTTTCATGAGCATAACCAGTTTTGCATAATAGGTTTTTGTGCCAAAGTATCCCTTGATCAGGGCTAAATTGCCGCATCCAACTTTTAATGTGAATATTTTCTTCTCTGTTATGTTCCTTGTCCTCCTGTGAAAACGGTGGGCATTTCTGTAGTCAGCCGATGGCTCTCAGTCTCATGCTTCCCTAAGGGGGTTGTTGCACTTGTTCACAGTTCTCTGTTTGTCTCCATATTGCTTGAACGGAACCTTATCTTCTTAATACGTTTCCCAGATGCCGGGATGTGACTGAGGATGTTTGGGCTTGTGCCATTGTGCCACCATGAAAAACTGTAGGCCAGCATCCACAGTCCAGTTTTTATGGTTGCATCTGCCAAGTGGGTCCCAGAACAAAACACTCCATGCGAGAGGAATATTTTAATTTAGGTTTGAATTCTTTTTAAAAAGAAAATTTGATGTTGTTATTTTGTATACATGTAAGCATTACTGTATATTTGTTGATTCCCGAGAGCCAGTATAGGGTTGGATATGAATGGGGGAGATTTGGGAGCGCACACTGTGGTACATTCTGCAACGGAAGAGGGGGGTCTGCCTATTTCTCCTTCCCAATGCAGGCCTCTAACTCCCCCTTCGTACTCTTCATATGTACAGCCATGGGGCAAAATGGAAAAGTGGAGAACCAGATATATTGTCCTAAACTCCTTGGAGGAAGGAGCTTAGTTTAATAAGTTTAATTGCACTTGTTCAAGGACACTTCAGCATATTTAAAAATATTTCAGTTGTGCTACAGCCAGGCATTTGAAAACTGATCCCTAGCCTCAACCCTTATGTAGATTAAGCACTGCATTCCAGTCAATATACTTTATTGTCATTATACACAGTACAACGAAATTAAAGGTGCAATCATTTCAGTGATCTACAGCCATACACATATACACTCACACAACCATTCACAACCATCCCATAACTCCCTTAAGGTTCACATTGCAACCTAAACCACCAATGTCACCCAAATTCCAACTTCATGCAGCATTTAAAGCAATAATAGCTCTCGAATAACAACTGTTTTTTAATCTGTTTGTCCTTGTTTTAATTGTCCTATATCTTCTACCCGAAGGCAGCAGTTCAAACAAGGAGTGTTCAGGGTGTGACAAATCCTGCAGAATGTTCTTTGCTTTTTTCAAGCACCGAGAACTATACAGTTCCTCCAGGAACGGGAGAGGGCAGCCAATAATCTTCTGGGCTGTGATGATAACTCTCTGGAGTGCTTTCCTCTCCACAGCCGTACAGCTGGCAAACCAGGCACAGACGCAGTATGTTAAAATGCTCTCTATTGAGCAACGATAGAAGGACATCAGTATTTTCTCACTCAAGTTATTTTTCTTTAAAAGTCTGAGAAAAAAGAGCCTCTGCTGGGCCTTCTTCACCAGAGCAGTGGTGTTAGCGCTCCAGGTCAGGTTTTGCTCAATAATCACTCCCAAAAACTTAAAAGTAGCCACCCTCTCCACACGTTCTCCACCAATAAACAGTGGCTGGATGTCCATTTTGTTCCTCCTATAGTCCACTACCAATTCCTTGGTCTTGGTGGTGTTGAGGATCAAATTATTTTCCCTGCACCAAACACAGAGCCGTTCCACCTCGTCCCGATAAGCAGACTCATCATTCCCAGAGATGAGCCCTACCACAGTGGTGTCATCAGCAAACTTGATGATAGTGTTACTGGGGTGGGTGGGGATACAATCCTGTGTATAGAGGGTATAGAGCAAGGGGCTCAACACACAACCTCGTGGGGAACCGGTATTAAGGGTAAGAGCTGTGGACATATAGGACCCTACTCTGACCCTCTGGGGGCGGGCTGTCAAAAAGTTCAAAATCCAGAAACATATGGAGCTGGAGAGTCCAAGGCCCTCCAATTCATAGTTCTGGAGTGGGGGGGGAGTTCCCCTTGTACTCTCACATTGCTCTGTCCCTCAAACTATCTGTTTTATATTTGGACTTTCAAACACCTAAAAGAGTTATGAGCACTGACAGAAAGGTGCTATACAGAAAAGATCCCAGTATTTTAAATTATCAGCCTTGAATTTAGGGTTGAAAATTGTGGCAGAATTTGGGGTTTAATGAGCCTGGGCTGTTTTTCTATGCTCATGTAGGTTTTGCTATAACTGACTTTGGTTTCTTGGTTCAGAAATCCCATAAGCTTTTCCTTTTTTGCTGGTAGCCTAGGTGTAAAAACTAAAGCCTTGCCCTGTAGGTGTACCTTTGCCTGAATTCACATTTCATGGCCTTCAAAGCCTAAACACATCTGTCTAAAGGGCTATTTTTGGGCAGGAACGCGCAGGAACGGAGTTCCAGCTGGCTCCCGAGTTGGCCACGCATAGGCGTAATCTTCGTGGGGGGCAGCGGGGCTTCAGCCCCCGCCAAAATGTTCAGGAGCCACCCTTGCTCCTAGCAAAGCAATGCCTCTGGCCCAGCCCCAGCCCCCCCCCCGGGAAATTGGAAAGTCTACACCCTTGGCAGGAACTCATTAGCATAATAGGCCACATCCAACACCAGAAACTCATTAGGATTGGCTACATTAGGGGTGTGTGGCCTAACATGCAAAGGAGTTCCTGCTACAAGAAAAGCCCTGGGTTTTGACAACAAACAAGGTAAACAGAATAAGAAGCAAAAGGTGGGTGTGGCTGGATGACCACACTTCTGGTAACATGGGGGTGCGGCCTAATGTGCTAATGAGCTGTGCTGTCGGGGGTGTGGCCTAATATGCTAATGAGTTTCTGCTGTTGGGTGTGGCCTTTTATGCTAATGAGTTCCTGCTGGGCTTTTTCTACAAAAAGAGCCCTGTGTCTAGGTCTTTTTGACATCACAGTTAATAAAACATATCTAGGTGAAAGTTCACACTAGCAAAAGTTCATCTTAAGGATGGGCTCATATTTGGCAAGTTTGGTATATTTTAATTAACTCCTCCCTTGATTCTTATTGGCTGAAAGGAGTTTAAAAAGGATGCTTTGGGCTTTGTTCAGGACTGTCTTGGCCAACACCCCACCTAGGCTTGAGTGATGTCTTGGTCCACAGTTTAGGAATTCCTTGTTCTTTCTGAAGTGTACACAATATTCCGGTATTGAGATTTTTTCTTATATTCTGTTGGGCATTGATATTGAATATATGCTATTAAGTTTTACTTGTGTATGGTTTTAGACTTATCTCCAATTCACAAATCAAGACTTCTAATGCCCCCAATCTTATCACTGCAGAAGTATGGGAAGAGCATTATAACAGCTTATTTAGGGATCAGCGGTATCTTGCTCCTCCTGATATTCTTCTAGATCAGCCCACACTATGGCCTCCAGCCTCTGTATCTGAAACTACCTTGTTAATATCACAATTGAAATCTGGAAAATCCCCAGGTGGTGACTTTATAGTTGCTGAGCCCTTAAAATCGCACATAGATTGGTGGGCCCCAATCTTAGCAAATCTTTTCTCCTATATACCGTGTTTCCCCGAAAATAAGACACTGTCTTATATTTATTTTTTCTCAAGAAGACACACTAGGGCTTATACCACAAATGTATAGAAATCCTGCTAGGGCTTATTTTTGGGGTAGGTCTTATTTTCGGGGAAACAGGGTAGATGCTTCAATTCAGATTCCTAAAGACTGGGGCTTGACTATAACTATTCCTTTATTTTAAAAGGGTAGCCCTTATGGCCCATCGAACTACAGACCAATTAGTCTTCTCAATGTGATTTGTAAGTCATATACTAAACACCTCTGTCAGAAGCTGTGTGAATGGCTAGATCATAGCAACTTAATTGAAATTGAACAAACTGGTTTCACACCTGGGTGCACTACTATTGATCATTGCTTGGTCCTAGATTATTTTATTTTTAAATATGTGAAACATCGGAAGAATACCTTGTACACGGCCTTTGTGGACCGCAAGGCAGCCTTTGACTCTGTTTCTAGGGTAGGAAAGAAGTATGTTGGAGGCAGTTTTCTCACTTAATTTAGGTTTGTGGTGGGAAATGTTATAGTTCATAGTCCAAATCGGAACACACAGACTAAGAACCTCATAGTAGGAAGGTGGGTTTTGGTTTTTAATAAGGGTTGAATACTCAGGTGGCCAGATCCACACACTGGCTCATATGCGAACAAACCAGCGATAAGCAATGTCAGCTCCGACAGTATCAGAGATTAGTTGGAGAGATTGCTTGGATTCATCCCCACTTCTGACTGCCTAACTGGTGATCAATGCCGTCATAGTTAATGGTATTGATTATCTATGAGGGGAACTCCAGGGAGCAGCATCACCTGGTTTCCTTGGTCTTTCAAGAACTTACCACAGAAACAAAAGTCAGTTTATTGTTTAGAATATAGGGTTGTTTTTTTTAAAAAAAAATGTGTATCTGAAATGGATAAAGCCAGGGACCACAAATAACTCAGTATTAGGTTTCTGCCTTAAAGCTGTTCTGGGACTGAGGGAATCAGCCCAGGAAGATTAGGGTTTAGCAGAGCAAAATGCATTCCAAAAAAACCATTCCAGAACTCATTTTCCTGGCCAGTTTTAAAAATAAAATGGCAAGTGTATAAAGCTGGGGTGCAGTCCTAGCCATGCTATCTCAAAATAAGGTTATGGAGATGGAAAATCATGATGAAAAGCTAATGGGATTGGGGGCTTTTGAAGCTCAGAAAAGGGCACAAAGAGGGAGAGATGGTCATGAAACTATGAGTGGTGAGGAAAGACTTCAAGGCCTGGTATTTTTAGTAATGCAGTACTGGAAATTGACTGATGAAGTTCAAGCCTTGGCGATGCCTGTTCTCAGATTCTGAGGCTTTACGGTTCGGTTCCTGTGTTAATCCATGGCTTAAGACACACAGCTGGAATGGCCAGTAAGCCTCCGTTTTGGTTTGTCTTTCTCCCCACTATCTTCATGGAGTACCATCTTCTCTCTATTTTTGCATAGGCCTAGTATAGAACAGGGACAATTTCTCCAATCTGCCTGTTATTAGGGAGAGATGATTCCTTGGATGAATGAGAAATCCCTATGAATTTCATCCCAATTTGGGAAAGAAAGTTATATCAAGAAATGTATTTTCCCTTGAAACCAATGGAAATGGCTGCTGGGTTGATTTTCAAATACAGCTAGTTTTATTTCTGAAGTTAAATATTATTATTTTTTATTTCATTTATATCCTGCTTTTCTCTCCACTGGGGACCCCAAGTGGCTTATGTCATTCTCCTCTCCTCCAACACATCAAGCCTGCTGAAGAGAAGGATAGCTGGGCCAGGTTGGTGTCCTGGGACTCCTAAGAGCCCCATCTTGCGTGCCCGGATTCAAGAAAAGTTGAATATCGTAGTATTCATACATGTGAGGCTGACAGTAGCATCATGCAAGACAAAAGGACGTACTTCTTTGCACAATGTGTTTAGAGGTAGGATACGTCCAAGTATGGGGACAGGTCTTCTTACCTTCATAGTCTGAATATGACTTCCTGGTTAAATACTGTTGGAGACAGGATGCTTGCCTAAGACAAGCTTTAGGCTGATTCGGTGAGGTGCTTCTTATGTTCTCAATTGCTCAAGGAATTGAAAAAAGATTTATTTTTGCCTTCCAACCGTTAGCCCTATGAGTGTAGCTTGCAAAATGGGATTTGAAAGCGGCGTCGAATCTATACCAGGGGTTGGCAGCCTTTTCTTTAATGAGCTCCTTCTGAGCATTGAAAAATATCACAAGCTACCAGCCCCCTCAGCAAGTTACAAAGTTTTGTTCTGTCCTAGAAAAAGAACAGAGACTAGGAGGTGCACCAGAAATGAAGTTGTCCGCCAAAAAGCACAAAGAAATATCCTATGAAACAGACTGTAGAAAAAAGATTTAAAAGCCTAGAGCAGATCTTTTTGCAATCTTTTCTCGGGTCATCTAGGGGATGACTGAGTACTTTGTAGCAGTTGGAAAGCTACTGGCAGCTCATGAGTTACCTGTTACAAATCTATACACTAATACAAAATCACTAATGAGGCATTTATATAGGCTAGGCCTTTCTTTAAGTTCCATTTGTACCAGCCAACTCTCTGACATGTGGGACTAACTGGTTGCAAAATACGGACCTGTAGCAAGGTCTCTATTTTTCTCATTGCCTTTTATTATTCACATGGGACGTGAAGAGAAATTTCCCCAAAGCTCCATGTCTGCTGTTCCCACTTAACAAATACCTGGGGGAGAATATCTGTTTCCCTCTGACTTTAGATGATCTTAACAATGAAATCTTATTGAACTGGGCAGAAATAGCATTACAGAACAGTTCATTCCTACAACACTTAGGTGATCTAAATAGTATGCCTGTTCGTGAGAGAACATTATATTCTTGATTTAAGTCCCAAGGGGAAAAGGGGGACTGTAACTGACAGAACAGGCATATGTTCAAGGCTGTGGGAGTGGGAGGCCAACTGCATTATTATAAAAATCAAATGCAACATGTACACTGAGAAACTGCAGGGCTAGATCAAATGCCCAGGTAAATGTCTAAAATATCTAATGTGTTTAGGATCACACTAGAAAGCATGGCTGTATCTGTGGATTGTTTCGATTTTTCTGGCCTATTCATGGCAGGGAGGAGAGGAGAGGCCTTTATGCAGTATGTCATCCAAATCCATCTGGCTCTGATACTCGATTTAGAGCCAGGTTGGGAGAAAAGTGTCTAAAGGTACAGAGGACATGAAGAAGGGGGAAGGCTCATCCACCCTCATTAAAAAAAATAGTTTAATATCAAATTCTTCTATATATAAAAAATAATTATACTCATAGCATGCAATATTTCCCCCCCAAACCATTAATAACCCCAAAAGGCAATATTCTGCAAATAACACCATCAGGGATAGCTGTAAACCTGTTCTCAAGGCTAGGTCTTCCAAAGGAAAAGGAAATTGATCTTTGTTCAACAAATCACTTATTTACTTAGAAAACCCTGCCTTTTCCAACAAAGACTTTCAAGGAAGTCTACAGGGGGAAAAAGCAGCCATTCAAGATTTAATCCTGCATGAGAGGGCTGACCTGGCATGTACCACAGACTTGGTGGGTGGGTGGGTGCGTGGGTGGATGGGTGTTAACTGGATGACTGGGTCCAAGAGGTAGTTAATGCCTCCTTGAGGGGAGGTAGTCACCCCAACCTTGAAACAGGCCATGGTGTATCCACTTCTAAAGAAGTCTAACCTGGACCCAAGAGATGCCATCAGGGCTCTTTTTGTAGAAAAAGCCCAGCAGGAACTCATTAGCATAATAGGTCACAACCCTGACAGCACAGCTCATTAGCACATTAGGCCACACCCCCACGTTACCAGAAGTGTGGTCATCCAGCCACACACACCTTTTGCTTGTTATTATGTTTACCTAGTTTGTTGTAAAAACCCAGGGCTTTTTTTGTTGCAGGAACTCCTTTGCATGTTAGGCCACACATCCCTAATGTAGCCAATCCTAATGAGTTTCTGCTGTTGGGTGTGGCCTATTATGCTAATGAGTTCCTGCTGGGTGTGGCCAATTTGGGAGCCAGCCGGAACTCTAACCCTGTGCGTTCCTGCCCCAAAATAGCCCTGCCAATAATTATTGACCAGTCTCAAATGTTCCATTCTTGAGCAACGTCCATGGATGAAGCAAATTGTTCACGTCCTTTCTGATCTGGTTTTTGGCTTGGTTATGGGAATGAAAGAGTTTGATCGCACTGGAGGATGACTTGTGCTGGGAGATGGACAGAAGACAGTGCAACTGTTGATTCTCCTGGACCTCTTACCATCTTTCAGTACCATTGATCATGGTACCCTTCAGGATCACCTTCCTTGGCTGGGATCGTGAGGCACTATTTTAGCAGTGGTTCTGGTCCTATCAGGATAGTAGGTTTCAGAAAGTGGTGCTGCGGGGACTGCTGCTCAGCCCCTGGGCCGTTGGGGTTCTATAAGGTTCCTTCGTGTTCCCTGTGTTCTTTAACAACTATGTGAAACCACTAGGTGAGGTCATCCAGAGATTTGGGCTGGGTTTCCAGTAATATCTGGATGACACTCAGGTCTATCTCATGTTTCCATCCAATCCCAGGGAGACGGTAGAAATCCTGCACTGGTGCCTGCAGTCAGTTTTGGAGTGGAAGCAGGCTAATAAACTGAAGCTTCATCCTGACAAGATGGAAGGGCCACTGGTAAAAAGAAGGTTCGACCCAGGATGGAAGTTGCCACTTGCTCTGGATGGGGTCATATATTCCCTTTGAAGAAACAGGTCTGCAGCCTGGGGACGTTCTCAGATCTAAGCCTATTGCTGAATAAGCAGATGCCAGATGTGGCCAGGAGTGCCCTTAACCAGCTTAGACTAGTTAGCCAGCTGCAGCCTTTCCTGGGAAGAAAAAAAAATCTGGACACCGGCGCATGTCCTGGTTACATTTAGTTTAGAGTATGTCAATGTGTTCTACATGGGGCTGCTTTACAGAAGTGTTTGGAAACTTCAGTTGGTGCAGAACGCTGCAGCCAGGATGTTGACTGGAATGGGTCATAGGGACCATATCCTTCCAGTGTTGGCCCATCTACCCCGGCTCCCACTCTGTTTTCAGGTTCAACTCAAGGTGTTGGGCATTGCCCAGCAATATGGGAGTTTGTAGCATGAATATGGACTTGGCGAAAATTGACCTCTCCCCCACTCTCGTCTGCTGTAAGTGTCCTACCACTGGTGTAAACTAACTGTAAAACACAACCCATTATTAATGTTTTCTGTTAGCCCCCAGGAAAAGATTGCATTGTGATTTTTATCCTATATATTGTGAGAAATTTACAATATTTATTGCTGGATACAACTGTCATTCCATGGAACAACTGGGCCTAGGTATCCAGTGAGGGGACTTGTGCATTTTTAATATTCTTTTCTGCTATGAAGACTTCTTTACAATGGCAATCAGGCTAACATTGATTTTATTCTCCCTCCATAGCTTATCTCAAGTTCATCTCTTTTCCTTGTACTATTGACTTTCGTGTTGATGTGTACACCATCCTGTCAAGAGCTGCAGGTAAATCAATGGCTTTCATTAAACACAGGGCTCCACCACTGCTTATTATATGGGGATTATGTATGCTTGTATAGAGCACCTGGGACAGAAATCATCAGAATCCACACCTGTAATGCGGATCTGTTGATCACCCACAGTATACTTATTTTCACTAATGAAACTACTCCAGAGGCCGTACTTGGTCAAGATTTCACCACCTTTTTCTTCTTTGGGGAAAGGGAGGGAAAGCCAGTTATCTTGTGTTCCAAGCTTTTTGAGACCAAGGGACAGATTTCCCTGGGTTTAAAGCTAGAGGAGATCAAAAGTGTCCGGTAACTCTCTTATGACAACTGACTTGCTACTCTTGTGGAAAGGGTTACGCTAGGATAGAGACAAAATAGTTACTTCCTCCCCAGTACTGGAAACAAGAGACACACTTGCAAACAGAAACAGGCTGCTGTGTGTGTGTATTTCAAAAGCCTGAAAAATCTGTTCCAACAGAAATCAGCCAGGCAAAAGGAATAGGTGTGTACATGGGAAGCAAAACCATTTTCAAGCTTGTTGTTGTTCAGTCGCACAGTCGAGTCCGACTCTTCGCGACCCCATGGATCATCTCCTGCCAGGCCCTCCTGTCTTCCGCCGTCCTCTGAAGTTGGCTCAATTTCATGTTCGTTGCATCGATGACACTGTCTAACCATCTCATCCTTTGCCGTCCCCGTCTTCTTTGACCTTCAATCTTTCCCAGCATCAGGGTCTTCTCCAGGGAGTGCTCCCTTCTCATTTGGTGGCCAAAGTATTTGAGCTTCAGTTTCAATATCTGGCCTTCCAGGGAACAGTCAGGGTTGATTTCTTTTAGGATTGACTGATTTGATCTTTTTGCAGTCCAAGGGACTCTCAAGAGTCTTCTCCAGCACCATAGTTCAAAAGAATCTATTCTTCGGCGCTCGGCCTTCCTTATAGTCCAACTCTCGCAGCCATATATGACTACTGGGAATACCATTGCTTTGACCATGCGGACTTTTGTTGGCAAGGTGATGTCTCTACTTTTTATCATGCTGTTTAGGTTCGCCATCGCTTTCCTCCCAAGGAGCAGGCGTCTTTTAATTTCATGGCTGCAGTCACAGTCTGCGGTGATCTGGGATCCCAGGAACGTGAAGTCTGTCACTACTTCCACGACTTCCCCTTCTATTCGCCAAGGAGTGATGGGGCCGGATGCCATGATCTTAGTTTTTTTGATGTTGAGCTTCAAGCCCACTTTTGCGCTCTCCTCTTTTACACTGTGCAAGAGGCTCTTTAGGTCCTCTTCACTTTCAGCCATTAGAGTGGTATCATCTGCATATCTGAGGTTGTTGATCTTTTCCCCAGCAATCTTAATTCCCGCTTGTGATTCATCCAGGCCAGCATTTCGCATGATGTACTCTGCATATATATTAAATAAGCAAGGTGACAATATACATCCTTGTCGTACTCCTTTTCCTATGCTGAACCAATCAGTTGTTCCATATCCGGTTCTAACTGTCGCTTCTTGGCCCTTATACAGGTTTCTCAAGAGACATGTGAGGTGGTCTGGTACTCCCATCTCTTTAAGGACCTGCCATAGTTTGTTGTGATCCACACAGTCAAAGGCTTTAGCATAGTCAATTTTCAAGCTACTTTCAGCTTTTTTCACTGTTCTCCAGCCTAAGGATTTCCAGACCAAGAGTAACAGGATGCTGGATTAGATGTACTATTGGCCTGATCAAGCGGGCTCATCTTATGTTCTCATGTACTCAAAAATGACTATTTGTTACTCGTTTATATCATTATCAGATCTATTTATCTCTTTTAAATTATAAGGTCTTCAAAGCAGCTTAGGTAAAGGTTCCCTTGCTCGAAAGCCAGTCGAATCCAACTCTAGGGTTGCAGTGCTCATCTCTGTTTCAAAGCCAAAGAGCCAGCACTGTCCGAAGACATTTCTGTGGTTATGTGGCCGGCATGACTAAACACCAAGGCGCACGGAACGCTATTACCTTCCCACTGAAGTGGTACCTATTTATCTACTTGCAATTTCTTGCTTTCGAACTGCTAGGTTGGCAGGAGCTGGAACTAGAGACGGGAGCTCACTCAGTCATGCGGCACCCTGGGTCTCGAAGTGCTGAACTACTGACCTTCCACAGCCTGCAGTTCAGTGTCTTAACCACTTGAGCCACCGCAGCTCCTTTCAAAGCAGCTTACAGCATTTTAAAAAACCCACTCCCACCCCCAATATATTAACCACCGGGTAGCCTGCCTCAGGAAGTATTCCACTGGTGGCTTTGGAACGGGTGCTGCTAGGTGGTATACACTCTAGCTCCTCCCACTTAAGACACAGAGATCCTTAATGCTTTGTCAGTGTTCGGCTCTGCTTTGTTTCTGGAGTGCCTCCCCCTTCCTCAAGACGACATGCATGTAGAAAAAGCAGCAGGTGCATGCATGAGCATGCACAGGGAAGCATGGAAACAAATACAGTTTCCCTCTCTCCCTGAACTCTGCAAATAAAAAAGAAGAGGGGACAGAGAACCTGCCTATATGGCCAAAAACAGTTGCATTCCTATTGTGTGTGTGTGTGTGTGGGGGGGGGGACGACTGCCACCTTTTATACAGGGGAAAGAGATTTCTTGTGCTGAAGGCAGCCACACTGGAATCAGCCGTTTGGCTTGATTGGCTGGGATTCAGCAGCATTGTGGCATTCAACTGCTTCCTCGCTTGCCTCTCTTTTTCTGCAGAGTGTTAACCTTCCTGCTCATGTAGCAGATGGGAGTGGAATCTCTGCAGGGAATGCATGTGATATTTACTGCCAGCTTAGCTGGAATATAAGAACAGCTCAATCCGTATGAGAGGGGCTATGGGCACCAGCAGATGTTGCATTGCCACACAAATCAGAAGTGGAAAACGACTGGGGCACAGTCGGAAAGAGGGAAATTAAAAAATCAAGACACTTAATGGCAATTCTGTTTATTCTCTAGCAACTTGACAACTGCTGATCTCATGTATGAACATATACAGTTTCCTTATGGTGAGTCAGACCATTGATCCTCAAACTCAGTATTGTCTCCTGTGACTGGCAGGCAGCTCTCAGGCAGAAGAAGGTGTTTTCCAACACCTGCTCCCTGAACTCCTTTCATGAGAGATGACAAAAGGACAACCTGGGGCCTTCTGCATACAGAGCATGTCCTCTAGGACTGAGCAACAACTCCTCCGAAGCTGACAACACATAGAGCTTTAATATGGTGTAGCAGTGGGAGTGGGAGAGCCAGTTTGGTATAGTGGTTAAGAGCGTGGACTCTAATCTGGGAGAACCGGGTTTGATTCCCCACTCCTCCACTTGAAGGCAGCTGGGTGACCTTGGGTCAGTCATAAGTTCTTTCAGAGCTGTTCTCTCAAGGGCAGTTCTTGGGAGAGCTCTCTCAGCCCCATCTACTTCATAGGGTGTCTGTTGGGGGCTTTGGGGTGGTGAAGGGTGGAGTATAAATCCAATCTTTTCTTCTATATGGGCAGCTGTGAATAGACCAGAGTACCACACCTGAGTTAATCTGGCAGAACCTTGACCATTTCCGCAGTAGAAAAAGAAGAGAAGAGATTGGATTTATACCCCGTCCTTGACTTGGGAGTCTCAGAGCGGCTTACAAACTCCTTTCCTTTCCCCTCCCCACAACAGACACCCTGTGAGGTGGGTGGGGCTGAGAGAACTCTGAGACAAACTGCTCTTTTTCAAGGACAGCTGTGCCAGAGCTTGTGACTGACCTAAGGTCACATCAGCAGGTGCAAGCGGAGGAGTGGGGAATCAAACCCGGTTCTCCCAGATTAGAGTCTGCGCACTTAACCACTACACCAAACTGGCTGTAGTGAAATTCCCCACACTGATGGTTTTAAAACTGTGCATTATGTGAAACTTTCCACAGTAAATTTTTCTTCACCAGGCAGACCAGAAATTCTCTCTCCCCCCCCCGCAGAGCGGGGCCCGTGGCGGGGGGGGGGGGGAGTGCTAAGGGACCTTACCTGGAACAGTCAGGGAGGAAAACAGTGGTGCTGCCCAGAGCCACCATGGGTCCCTGGACAGAAATTCCACTGGGGCCACCCCCTATGACCCTGATCCAAACCAAATACCATAACATAACAAATCACTTGGCTTGCTATCAGTCTATAGCAATGAAAGAACCAGTCTGTTTGTCCGTTTGTTTATTTGTTTCCCCCCTTTCTCTCCAGTGGGGACCCCAAGAAGCTTCATCATTCCCCTCTCCTCATTTTATCCTCACAACAACCCTGTGAGGTAAGTTAGGCTGAGAGTGTGTGACTGGCCCAAGGTCACCCAACAACCTTCTGTGGCAGAGTGAGGATTCGAACCTGCGTTTCCCAGATCTTAGTCCCGCACTTTAACCACTACACCACGCTGGCAGGAGTAACTCACCAGAGAATTTATTCATGTATTTATACCCAATCCCTGTATGCACAGGGCTCTGGGCGATGTACACCAAAACTTAAAACATCAAACAGAACAAGTTAAAATTAATAAATAACATTCATTGCATTCTTAAAATAATCTCAAAATGGTGTTACTAATCTGTTCTTAAACCTATTTTGGACAGTGTTGCCGCTTTGTAGGCAGGGTAAAGACGAGGCAGAAGCGGAAGAAGATGGGAGAGCAAGGGTGGGGGCCAGCCACAATGGGAAACCATGGCTGTCCTAAACCAAAAGCCTGGTGGAACATCTCTGCCTTACAGACCCTGCGGAACTGCCAGAGGGCATTTCGGGGGGGAACGCAGTTCCCCCGGGTGAGGTGCAGGGGACGGGGCACATGACGAAGCCCTGCCTCCTGCTTCCGGCCACCCCGCTTCCAGCCCTCATTCGGCCAGGAGGAGGCAGGAGAAGAGGGAGGGTAAGTTGCTTCCCCCCTGCCTCTCCCCACCCCTGCCTGCCTCGGGCCAGGGAGGGCCTTGGCAGGGCTTCCTCACACTCCCGCTGGCCTTGCAGGTCCACCGCCGGGCCCCTGATGTCAGGGGGTGTGGCATATGCTAATGAGTTATGCTAATGAGTTCCCCTAGCTCTTTTTCTATGAAATGACCCCTGGGAACTGCATTAAGTCCCGCAGGGCCCTGGTGGAATAAAGCTGGGAGACTCCAAATTGGGCACCAGCTTCAGGATGATTATGGACTCCCTGGGCCAAAATGGAAAGATGTGGGAGAATCCTGGCCCAGGTAAGACAAACCACCACCACCCTGTGCTATTTGCTTTTTTAAAAAAAACAACACATTTTATTAGGATATAATAAACAAAGTCAAACATAAGTCACAAACTCTTATGTTATCACTCCTCCCACCCCCCCCCCCCCCGTGCGGCTTCCCACAGTGCTCCAACCTCCTGCTCACTTCTTAGATCTTCTTCATCCCCCCCTTCCCCCCCCTTTACACAAATCTATAGGTAATTTCTCCCTCCATTTTTTGTTTTTGTATCTTAATCTATTTTTTAATGTCTGTTAACTTTCAATAATTGTCAAAGCTCACCCTGTGCTATTTGCAATGGAAGCTAAGGGTCTCTGTTTGTGACAGGCATAACTCGAAAAATGATGCCACATGTTTGGAAACTGGCCACCAATCCCAAAATGATGATGGAAGTTACACTGCCAAAAATGAAGGGAAAGACTGGAAATGATATATTTGTTATAAATCTAACTTTTAATGATATTAAAAAGATTACATCACTTGTCATATAGCAAAGGAGACTCTACAAAGGGCTATTAGATCTTCCACCAACACAATAATAACAACAACCAAGTGCCTGGACTGGGACATCTAACTTCTGTTCCACATGTATAACCTCTAAAATGGATTAATGTTCCATTACCATGTACACAAAGGGTGGAGGAGGGGGGAAGGATCCTTTTACTTCGTTGCCAGATCATGGTAAATATTAATCCCCCCTCTGCTCCTAATATTAGTAAAGGTTTGCTACTGTACTACTATTAAGTACATTCTGTTGCCAAGCAGGATAGGGATGACAAGATTTGGGACCAAGAGTTGAAAATAAATTGGGGGGGGGGGAGGACAGAAAAATTACATGAGAATTAATTGAGAACAGTACAGAAAAGAGGGAGATAAATTAAGGAGAAGAGAGGGAAAGGTTGTTTTATATCATTGCAATACCCTAACTATAGCTTTGCCAGATCTGGCTGAGCTGGGTGGAAGGAAAGGAAGAGGGAGAGAGGCTAGACTATTGGAGAAAACTCTCTTCTTAGCAGAATGCAGGTAGGCAATTACGGTAGCAACCATCAGCATGCTGGCCAGGCCCGTAACTAATGTGGGGCCCATGGGTCCCGGCCCCCTAGCCTTTCTTTTGGGCCCCTCCCTCCCAGGCTGGCCCTAAAGTGCCTCAACTCACCACCTCTGACTTGCCTGCCAGAAAACTGAACGCTATGAGTGCCTTGGTCATTACCCCCCTCCACTTGCCATGGAGCCTGGCAGGGGTGCAGTGCTGCCTTAGGGGAATGCAAGTTTCCAAGGAGTCCCACTAATCAATTTACAATTAATTTAATTAACTTTGGTTTTATTAACTGGCGGCCCCCACCCAGCCCCTTCCCAAAAAATCCCCTACCTATGCGGCTGATGCTGGCTAGTCTTGCTCCAGTGCTGGCTTGGCTCAGGGGCTTAGCATGATCTGTTAGGCAAGTTTGCTTCAGTCTTGGAGAAAAAAAGAGTCTATCAGCTGATAGTAGTGTCTTACTGTGATCAGACCTCCCTGTGCCCCTAGTGGCTGCAGCTAGAACTGCATTAAAATAAATGGAAAGACGTCCAGCTGGGTGCAGTATGACGCTGGCTTCAAGGCTCCTCCAGCTGACTTGGGCCCCCCAAATGTTGTCCCCCAGTCCTCCCCTGTAGAGGCTTTGGCCGCAGGAAGAGAGGTAGAGAAGACCCCCACCCCACCCCACATGGGCCTGAGAGAACAACAGCCTCCAGCCTGGCTGAGCCCAGAGGACAGACAAGAAAGGGAGGATTCCCACTGAAAGCCGCAGGATAAAGGGAAAGAAGATAGAAGACTGGCAGCTTAGGGAGCAGGTTACTGACTGCCTCTCTTTAGAGGGCCAGATTGGGCCCAGGGTTGGGGGGCCTGGACCCAGGGTCAAATGTAATGAAGGCTTCTAGGCCAGGCCTGGGAGGAAACAGGCTGATCACATGTGACCCATGAAAAGGGGCAAGTAAGAACATAAGAGCCTTGCTGGATGAGAACAAGAGTCCATCTAGTCCAGCACCCTGTCTCACACAGTGGTCAACCAGTTCCTCTGGATGGCCAACAACAGGGCAGAGAGGCCAAGGCCTTCCCCTGCGGTTGCCTCCTGGCTCTGGGATACAGAGGCTGAGGGCCTCCGAATGTGGAGGTTCCCTAGTTCCAGCTCCTGCCAACCTAGCAGTTTGAAAGCAAGAAATTGCAAGTAGATAAATAGGTACCACTTCGGTGGGAAGGTAACAGCGTTCTGTGCGCCTTGGTGTTTAGTTATGCCGGCCACATGACCACAGAGACGTCTTCGGACAGCGCTGGCTCTTCGGCTTTGAAACAGAGATGAGCACCGCAACCCTAGAGTCGGATTCGACTGGCTTTTGAGCAAGGGAACCTTTACCTTTATACCTACTGCCCATCAGTTTCATTCGATGCCCTCAAGTTCTAGTACTTTGGGAGCGGGAGAGAAATTTCTCTTTCTCATCTCTCTCTCCACTCCATGCATAATTTCATAAGCCTCTATCATGTCCCTTCCCCTTAGTCATCTCTTTTCTGAACTGAAAGGTCCCAGAGTCTTCAGCCTTTCCTCAAAGGGGAGGTGCTCCAACCCTCTAATCATCCTGGTTGCCCCACTCTGTACTTTGTCCGGCTCTGCAACGTCCTTTTGGAGAGAGGTGACCAAAACTGTACACAGTATTCCGAATGAGGCCACACCATAGATCTCGACGGGGCATTACAATATCGGCCGTTTTATTCTCAATCCCTTCCCTAATAATCCCTAACACAGAGTTTGCCTTTTTCACTGCTGCAGCACACTGGGTCGACACGGCCATCGAGCTATCCACTGTGACCTCAAGACCTTTTCCCCTCTCAGTCTCAGCAAGTTCAGTCCCCATTAGCCTATCCTTGAAGTTGGGATTTTTGTTGTTCCAATGTGCATCACCTGACACTTATACCAACACTGATCTTCATTTGCCACTTTGTCACCCACTCTCCCAGTTGTGGAGCTCTTCACAGTCAGCCTTGGTTTTCACCATCCCAAATAATTCTGTGTCAAGGGAAGTCAAGGGAAGGAAGGTGGCCATGGTGTTGTAAGCCCCTCTCCTTCCCATTCTGAGGCTGTCTGGGAAGCCTGTCTGACTCTAGCCAGGCTAGACTTGCCAAGTCCCCCCGGGGGGCGGGGAACCCCCGCCCCAGAGGCCCATTCCCCGCCGGCGGTGGATCGGGCCCCAGGGGGAGCCCCATCCCGATGTGCGTGTCACCCGGAAGTGACGCGACCACGCCGGGCACACTGGGGGCGGGGCCACGGTCATCTGAGGGAAAACTCTATGGCTCCAGATGCCAGCCGGGAGTCCCCCGCTGCGGCGCACCACCCGACTTGGCAACCCTAAGCCAGGCCAGTGGGGGGCGAGCATGCCAGGGCAGAGCAGGACAGGCCTCACATAGGTCAGGGTGGTGTACATGGTTCTCCCTTGCCCCATTACTCCTCATGACAATTCTGGGAGGTCCGTTAGGATGAAAGAAAGAGACTGGCAGTGAGGGTTTGAACCACACTAACGTTTGCCACCTGCTCAAGCAGGTGAGCAGCTGAATGCAAACTACTGCACCCGGTAGCCACTGGGACAGCTGTCTCTTGGCAGGTGGAAAGGGAGCAGGAGGTGGGCCCATGGGTCAGATCCTACAACACTGCAAGAGTTATCAAGTTACCTCATATCCCAGCAGTGCAAAAAAGCAACAAAATGACTTCAAAAACATCTCAGAAGTGGGGAGGGGTCCGTTGTTAGCACCAACTCATTTTAACTGCAACGTGCTCTACCGTATAGTCTGTTCCATGGTGCCACTCCAGAGTTCTTGCGTATCTTGCTGTAAAACAGAGGTTGTGCTGCCATCTCCTGGCTGAAGGAAGCTCTGGCAGAGGAGAGAGTAAGAACAGGCTGGTTTTATCAGTTAGATGATTTTACTTCTGAGAAATGAGATTGTTATAAAGCTATTACAAAGCAGTATATGAAACAAAATACCTCTCATATAACAGGCTTTGCAAGCTCCCTAACCCCCTGGTTGTTGGGATACAGTGACATTGCCAAATACTATGCTTCTCCTTGTATCCATGATGCAAACCGAATATATTCACTGTTTATACCTAAGATATATATTGACATTGGTGTTCTGTACACTGTGATCTAGAACACCATAAAACAGTACCTGGAGAAGTGTCATTTTGGCATAGAAGAACACAAAAAAGAAGGGAAAGGAAGAAAGATGGTGCAAAATATAAAAGGGAAGTACATATGCAAAACCACTATTGCAAAGTATTTGGGCTTAGTTTTCAGGTATGTGAGGACTGTGAACTAAACCTAAGGCCAAAATTAAACCACACTCTCTATCTTCCTGTTTTATAATCCACCCTCTTGATATGCAGAAGCCAGATCTTTTTTTTTAACGTATATTTTTATTAGTTTTTTTTCTTTTTAGACTTTTACCGTGCATGTGATTGAGTTTCTTACAATTTCCTCCCCTCCCTCCCTCCTCCCTTCCCTATCTTCCTCTTGTCTTTAGTCTTTTGACCCCAGCCATGGGCACAAAGTCTGAATCTTTCACTGAATGTCTTTTCTTCCTTCCTTTGATATCCATTCCAAGTAGGTCTTCCATCTATTCTGAACTTCTGCAGGTTTTTCTTCCCGTGTTGTCTCTTAGCGTATAGTTGTCACGATGTCTGACTGTATAAACTCAAACAAATAGTTGTGCCCAGGGCTTTTTTTGTAGAAAAAGCCCAGCAGGAACTCATTAGCATAATAAGCCATACCCAACAGCAGAAACTCATTAGCATATTAGGACACACCCCTGATAGTACAGCTCATTAGCATATTAGGCCATACCCCCATGTTACCAGAAGTGTGGTCATCCAGCCACACCCACCTTTTGCTTCTTATTCTGTTTACCTTGTTTGTTGTCAAAACCCAGGGTTTGTTTTGTAGCAGGAACTCCTTTGCATGTTAGGCCACACACCCCTAATGAAGCCAATCCTAATGGGTTTCTGCTGTTGGGTGTGGCCTGTTATGCTAATGAGCTCCTGCTGGGCATGGCCAACTAGGGAGCCAGCCGGAACTCCGTTCCTGTGCGTTCCTGCCCAAAAATAGCCCTGGTTGTGCCAGATTTCAACTGTCCATCC